>NC_090204.1:26030000-26125000 GCF_033026475.1 Channa argus
AATGAAACTGTGACCTTAATAATGACACTGCATAAAAATGTTTATAGTGTCAGCTTTTACTGTCAACAGTATATTTCAACAGACACAATTCTGGCATTCGCTGTATATTAAGGCAATGGCAGACTTGCATTCATATGTACAGTTTTCCCTCACTGCAGGACCAGTGGAGTTGAATACATTTCAAGTCGGGCCACACTCGTAACTCCTTTGGTGCTTCTTTCTGTGCCTGCCATCTGCCTCACACCCACCTCCAGGTTTACCTGTTCACATTATAAACCATGAGATAAAATGTCTTCAAGTATAGAAGCGTAAAACTCCCAAGCTCCAGCTTTCTATGAATGGTGCCTTTCACCAAACTTTAGAGGTTATTTGTTCTGTGAATTGAATCCTGTATTCCGCCCTCTCAGCAGGGGCTCTCCATTACATGTGTTACTGTTACGCATAAAATGTTAAGACGATCTCGTTTTGGTTTTGTCTGAAAGGGATCGTGTCCTTAAAAAAATTCTCAGACACTGGTTGACACAGAAGCTAATTATTTTACTAACTTTCTTTTTATACATCAACAATTTTGTATCTTTCTGATGACGAGGGAACATTTGTACTAGCTTAATGTGCATTTAGTATCATGCTGATTAAAAATATTTTATTTTATTGTTTTTATCACTTCAAATAGGGGGATGCAAACCATTTCACTAAACTGTATACAGTAACAGATGTTTCCTGAGGAAATTTGTTAGCAGACATTGACTACTAAAAGAAGTCCAGCTGTTCAATAATATCTTTACCTTCAATTCACGTGGTTGGAGTCTGTAATGGGCAAAGTCTGTGTCCACTCCAGAGTAACTTAAGAACCATACGATGATTTCTGTTGTGCTTTATCAATTTAATATTTTTACTCTAGAAATATTGCTGAAAGTGTGACACATTACATCACCAAACTACATTAAAACAAGTGTGATAAATAATGAAAACTCCTTTCATTGTTCTCCAGAATAAAGATTCTATTTTTTTCTATTATGTTTAAACAGAGATAGCAGTGTTTAGTGAAATTATTCAAAACAAACCAAAAACTGTCTAAAACTGTATGTATGTTCACTTGGGGCTCCCAGGTTTTATGGAGGTTTACTTTATTCTCCTCAAATTTATATAAAGAGCTGCTTCATCTGAAGTACCACTAAATTAATAAAATAAAATAATTTGGATTCAATTTTAGATATGTCTCTGAAATTTCATCCATAAACAAATAATATAATTTTCAATTTACTTGATATTATTTACCTGGTGATACTGTCAGTAAAAACAACCAGTTAGAAAAGCAAGTGGTTACAGTGACAGAAACTTGTCTAAAAGCAAAATGCAGTAACCCTAACTCTATCCGTATCCTTAATATATGCTACTGCTCAACCTATGAGCATCTCCGCTAGAGATGATTGGATTTCTTGATCAATTAAGCATGTTAGGTAGTTGTGTATTAATCACATTGAGCAATTGACGTCTAATACATCAAAGTCACAGTTATCTATACAGTTGCCACTTTATCCTATTCTGACTCTTAGTGATATGCTTTAGTGGCAGCCTCTAAATCCAACATAACTCCAGTATATTTGAAAAGTGGCTTTAGTAGTTTTATTGTTCACTAGATGGTAAATGGGTTAGTAGGACAGCATGTGTACTGGCTGTTTGAGGGTAAGTTGAAGTTGTAACCATCAGAACCACAAAACCTGACTCTCTTAAAGCTACTTATGAATCAGCAGCCTATAACAAGATGCATAATGAAGATTGCTTATAGCTAAAGGGGCAAGCAAGGCTTAATTAAAATTGTTGAGTAACCCAGTTGTAAATGGAATATTATTTATTCAGTATAATGCTGCAGGGGGCAAGGTTGTATGCCAGCACATCTGTAAGGGTCTGTGATGTAAAATCAGTACAATGCACAAAATATACTCAAACTGTTAGTTTAAATTTTTATGGTACCCTTATCCAATTGAATATACATAATACACATATAATAAATATTTGTTCTTTATCATGTATCTATTGAATCTTATGTTAGGTAGACCAGTACCCTATTTACTTTAGAGTTTAATGCCCTGACTATGAACCACCATCTCCCAGATTAACATCAGGGACCATTTTTTCATGTGGCTCCTTTTTTAATCTGGGTTCAGTATTTCAGAGTTTTTTTTCTGTATTTGTATGGGACATTTTTTAGCTAAGAAGAAGTGGGACACTGAGAGGACTGAAGAGAGTAGACAGGAGTACAGGGAGATACAGCGTAAGGTGAAGATAGAGGTGGCAAAGGCCAAACAAAGAGCATATGAGGACTTGTATGCTAGGTTGGACACTAAAGAGGGAGAGGTGGATTTGTACAGGTTGGCCAGACAAAGAGATGGAGATGGAAAGGATGTGCAGCAGGTTAGGGTGATTAAAGATAAAGATGGAAATGTATTGACAGGTGCCAGGAGTGTGATGGGAAGATGGAAGGAGTACTTTGAAGAGTTGATGAACGAGGAAAATGAAAGGGAACGAAGAGGTGACTGGTGTGGAGCAGGAAGTAGCAAAAATTAGTAAGAGTGAAGTGAGGAGGACATTGAAGAGGATGAAGAGCGGAAAGGCAGTTGGTCTTGATGACATACCTGTGGAGGTATGGAAGTGTCTAGGAGAGGTGGCAGTAGAGTTTTTGACTAGTTTGTTTAACAAGATCTTGGAGAGTGAGAGGATGCCAGAGGACTGGAGGAAAAGTGTACTGGTACCAATTTTTAAGAACAAGGGAGATGTGCAGAGCTGTGGCAACTACAGAGGAATAAAGCTGATGAGTCACACAATGAAGTTGTGGGAAAGAGTAGTGGAGGCTCGGCTAAGGGCAGAGGTGAGTATTTGTGAGCAGCAATATGGTTTCATGCCTATAAAGAGTACAATAGATGCAGTATTTGCTTTGAGGACGCTGATGGAGAAGTACAGAGAGGGTCATAGGGAGTTGCATTGTGTCTTCGTAGATTTAGAAAAAGCGTATGACAGGGTGCCGAGAGAGGAACTGTGGTATTGTATGAGGACGTCTGGAGTGGCAGAGAAGTATGTTAGAGTGGTGCAGGACATGTATGAGAGCTGTAAGACAGTGGTGAGGTGTGCTGTAGGTGTGACAGAGGAGTTCAAGGTGGAGGTGGGTCTGCATCAAGGATCGGCTCTGAGCCCCTTCTTGTTTGCTCTGGTGATGGACAGGCTGACAGATGAGGTTAGACAAGAATCTCCCTGGACTATGATGTTTGCAGATGACATTGTTATTTGTAGTGAGAGCAGGGAGCAGGTGGAGGAAAATCTAGAGAGGTGGAGGTCTGCTCTGGAAAACAGAGGAATGAAGCTTAGCCGCAGCAAGACAAAATACATGTGTGTCAATGAGAGGGACCCAGATGGAATGGTGAGGTTACAGGGAGCAGAGGTGAAGAAGGTGCAGGACTTTAAGTACTTAGGGTCAACGGTTCAGAGCAACGGTGAGTGTGGAAAAGAGGTGAAGAGGCGAGTGCAGGCAGGTTGGAACGGGTGGAGAAAAGTGTCAGGTGTGTTGTGTGTTAAAAGAGTATCAGCGAGAATGAAAGGAAAGGTGTTCAAGACGGTGGTGAGACCAGCAATGTTGTTCGGCTTAGAGACAGTTGCACTGAAGAAAAGACAGGAGGCAGAGCTGGAGGTAGCAGAGCTTAAGATGTTGAGGTTCTCTTTGGGAGTGACGAGGATGGACAGGATCAGGAATGAGTACATCAGAGGGACAGCTCCTGTTAGATGTTTTGGAGATAAAGTCAGAGAGGCCAGATTGAGGTGGTTTGGACATGTTCAGAGGAGAAACTGTGAATATATCGGTAGAAGGATGCTGAGGTTGGAGCTGCCAGGCAGGAGGTCTAGAGGAAGACCAAAGAGGAGATTTATGGATGTAGTGAGGGAGGACATGAAGTTAGTTGGTGTGAGTGAAGAGGATGCAGAGGATAGAGTTAGATGGAGGCACATGATTTGCTGTGGCGACCCCTGAAAGGGAGCAGCCGAAAGGAAAAGAAGAAGAAGAGGAGTATGGGACAGTGCATTTGTGCATTGGGCACTGACTGACTATTCGGGCCCTAGGCAAAAGTGGAGAGGAAAAACTCCCTTTAACGGAAGAAACCTCTAGCAGAACCAGGCTAAGGGTGGACCGCAATTTGCCTTGACCGGTTGGGGTGAGTGGAAAGTGAAGAGAGAAAAGAAAAGAGCAACAAAAGCAACAACAAAACATCGGGCAGGTTGGTAGGACCAGCAGCTGCACACTGGAAACACACAGCTCCAAGGCCGGGGAAACTTGCAGAAAGGGACAGAGAGACAGAGACACAGAAGGACAAAGACAACTACCATGGGGTGAGAAGAGAGGAGAGAGGGTCAAGTAGGAGGAAAGGAGCTAAGTGCGTTGTCCCCCCCCGCAGTCCAAGCCTACAGTATAGGAGCATGACTATAACTAACTTTATAACTAACTAGATTTATCAAAGAGGAAGGTTTTAAGTCTAGACTTAAAAGTAGAGAGGGTCTCCTGGTTCCACAGGAGAGGAGCTTTATAGCTAAAGGTTCTGCCTCCCATTCTACCTTTTTTAAATTCTGGGAATTTCTGGGAATTACACAAGCACTTGCTCTTCTAAAATGTTTACTAATTCCACAATGTGATGTCATTTGTCCTACCAATTGAACATCCGGAGCCATTATTCATTTTCTCAGGGCAGGGGCAAATGTCACAAATGCAATTTGTAAGAGACAGAGTTGCAGTGACAGTATACACAGTAGCCCAGATGACCCCATCCCCAGCAATTTTTTTCCAGCTTCCCCTGAGAAATCCTGAGTTCTTCCTCAACTAAATTGGATTTAAATGCTCTCCGATGCTCTGGTTCTGACGCTCACTTAGGATCTCCTTTTCCATTTTGGCTTGCCTGAAAAACCTGAGGAAGGTGTCTAGAAGGAGTCATCATGTAATGACTAAACCTGAGTACTTTTTAATTTGAATGAACAGTGTTTTTTTTCTGAGCTCCTTGTGGATGTCCAAGCTCCTCTTCTTGTCTTCAAGGGGATCCCCAACATACATTATGCAGGCTAGGAAATTCAGCCCAAGAGACCAACACAGACAATTCCCACCATGACAAAGATTTGTAACAAAGTGTTAATTAATTCTAAATATCAGGCTTTTTAAAATATATTTTCAATGTCCAGAAATTAATTTCCACTTTTTTAATTGTTTATGGACTTGTGCTGTTTAAACATATACACTTCCTGCCTGATTTCCCTAATGAAGCTCAGGACTGCAAATCAACCAAAAATAAATTTTACTCCTGACCCCTCTGTCTCTTCCACAACTTAGTAATTCTCTTTTTTTGAAAGTGCTCTTTATCTTACCTTTCTTTGGCTCTTCTGCCCAGTTGCACTTTTACTCACCCTTTCATCACCTTTTATAATATCCTACTTTGTGTGTTGTTAGATGGTGCTGGTTCCCTCTCCTCCCCATGCAGTTTTTTCCTTGAACAATCAGTTATGCCGGTCACATTGCCCTGCACTTCATCAGAGGCCAAATGAAACTTTGGCTGATTTGCAGGTTCTTTTCTCCGATACAGCGATACTGCTATAACTAATGGAGACACCAACTTAATTTAATTCCTCCTTTCTTATATTTAATGTCTGCTGTGCCACTAGAGTATATTTTATTCGGAAGATTATTTTTTTTTAATGCTGTAATCCCAGGCACATTAAATAACCCATAGATAAGTATTCGGGAACTATATCCACCCACTTGGTCCTGATTTGGCACAGTTTTTTTTTTTTTTTTTTTTTTTTTTTTACACCGGATGCCCTTCCTAACGCAACCTCTATCCCAATTTCTACCGGGCTTGGGACCGGGTGTACTTTCTTTTTAGCTGTGTACTTTCTCTTTCTTTTTTATCAGATCTAACGAACAACTGAACAGACTGTGGTTCACAATTGTAGTACAGCAGTAAGTTGCACATGACTGATTCAGAATGGCAAAACATTTGACACACATGCTGCATGCACAGAAGTTGTTTGATTGTTCAAAAATTGTTTGAACAATAGTACTGTAATTCAGCCATTTGAGAGTGACTCACTGGGATCTACAGGTTAATTGTTATTGATGGGTTAGTGACCTTGGTATGGTGAAAACTGGATACTAGATCAAAATTACCTTATGTCCATCGTTTTGGGCCTATAGAGCATGCACATTACTGACCTCCAGTCGCACCTCTTAGCCCTCTGCTAACCCTTATGTCCATCGTTTTGGGCCTATAGAGCATGCACATTACTGACCTCCAGTCGCACCTCTTAGCCCTCTGCTAACATGAATGGGGATAAAATACTGTACATCAATCCTGGGGCTCTTTCCAAATGATATTGCACCAAATGGGTCGAACTGTTAAAGGAAAAAGTATTCACTGTTTTACAGGTGCTATTTTTGCAACAATTGTCTATTGGAAAAAAATTGCTTTTGGGCCAATGTGCATAATGCGATCGGTGCACAAGTTGCAATACTGCTATTGACCATTGTGGCAAAATTGCTCCCTTCAAAGATCAGACTAACTCTATGGAGGACTTCTGGAACTAGCTGTTATTTCCAGAGGTATTTTTGGTCTGTTCGATTGGGATTATTGCCTTGACCAATTACTTCCCTGCCTCTAACCAGTCAACCTTAGTGTCTTTGTCTTGTGTTTTGATTAGGTTGACATCTTCTGGCTAAAATCAGCCACTTCCAGCTTGTTCACTATCTTTGTCTGCAACTCTGTTCTTCTGAAAACCAGTACGGCAATGAACTGTTACTTTAAATTCAACTCTGTCTGAGTCTCATTTGTTACATTAGAAACCTACAAAAGTAGTATAGTTTTACTAGAATTTTTATCTGCTCATCCTACACACTCTCAAACATGGATATATGAAAACAAAGTGGCGTAGCACTGCGTGATAATGTTATGCAGTCATCTGCTGCTCCCAGGCTGACCTTAAAGCTGCCCTCATCTTTCAGCCCTGGGCCACAGTGTTATCTCTCCACTGAAACCATCCTTCCTATCTACCCTGCAGCTGCATCTCACTTCTGGAGTCAGCCCTCCTATTTTTATCTCTTTCCTTCTGCTGTATGTTAATGCAGCGAGCAGCCTATTTAATAATTTCTCCTAACCTTGGTTGTAATTTGGTGCCCTCTGTCCCAGCCCCCTCACTGCTCTTGGTGACATTTTGTCTCTTTTTCTTTTGCCACAGGAAAATTTGAAAATGTTTGACAGCAATGTTATTACAAGTGTTTAAAACAATCTTCCCCCATAAATCCACAGAAGGAGGACAAGCTGTGGAGAGTATCATAGCACATCCACCTATTATTGCTTCAAATTATTCTCCTGCCCTTAGATCAGCACAGATGAACGCGAGTGAAGGGAACAGGATGATGGGAAGTTACAGACATTGTTAGCTCTCCAGCGTGTGTCTGTGTGTGTCTGGGGGTGGGGGGGGGCTGGAAGGATAAAATGTTGCCCTCCAATATGCTTTTAATGAAACCTTTTCCCCTCCTAAGACACTTTAATTAAAGCTCCAGGCTACTGCTGTCATCCCTGTTTTACACACAATTGCTGTGTGAATTAACTACTTTTCAGAACCCACCCCAACCCATAAACAATTTTTCTTTCTTTCCTTCCTGTTTTATTGACAAAACATGTTCCCAGGAACACTTCAAACTAACAAACAAATGAAAATTAACAGATTTTTATATTTAACACATAAAGATCATTATCTGGTCTAACTTTATGATTTATTTGAGATTAATAACATTGAATTTATAACAATATATGATTACTGTGCAGTCAACGACAATTAAAACAAAGAGTTACCTCACTAATTTTCATCTATAGTTCTGGTTTGGGGGAGTGTGGCATTACATAGATATGGGGGGGGGGGACCTGAAAATAGATCCTGTTCTATACCTTCACTTGTCTGTGTTTTTGATATTTGGCTTTTTTTTCTTGCCATGCCCATCAGTCTTCCTGTCATACACTGCGTCACTAGGGGAACTTGGAAAGATAATGTACCCTTGACTGATTGATTCGTTTATAGCTCAGAGGAGATCACACCACTTAATTGATTCTAGATGAGTCTGGTGGGTAAAGTAGCATTGATTCCATCCATCTCTCACCATCAGAGGCATGAAACACCACGTTGTCTTAGTTATCCTCTCCTCTCTTGTCAGAATGTCTGCAACTTGTTGTTTGCATTTCATAGTGTATTGCTTCTGCAACCAAAGGACAGTATTTTATTGGGGTCTAATTAGGAAGGCAGCACTTAGGATTAACATGTTCAAACATGTCTTGAATATGTTTTAGCAGACGGTTTTATCCAAAGCGATATACAAGGCAAGCAAATATCTAAGACTAGTGAGAAGATGTTTTACAACTGTTTGGAACAGAGACGACACTCAATAGGCCAAGTTTGCTGTTGTGGTTACAGTAATTCAGGTAGAATTGTCTCTGTAATACTGTGTGTAAGGATGTGTGTAATGTCAACATTTCCACTCACCCTCCCTTCTGTGTTGCTTTAATGTCGTGTGTGTGTGTGTGTGTGTGTGTGTGTGTGTGTGTGTGTGTGTGTGTGTGTGTGTGTGTGTGTACTGGAAGTGTAGTGTTGGTTAAAGGAAAAACATTTTAGAGGGGAAATAGAAGAACAATGCCTCTGGTCTCATTGTACTATAATCATACCATAAATAACCAAAATGTTATATAAAAATATACATGTACTATAGATGAGAAACTCATCTGGAGAAATTCTTTGGTTTTACTTGCACACTGAAAAAAAATAAGTTTGAAGCCTTAGTAATTGCTATAAAAGCTGCTATATTCATTACACTAAGCTGTTTAAATCAACTAGTGAAAGGTCCTTTATGTTTTGTATCTCAATATATCGCACAAACCAAAACTATTGCAATATTGTACAGCCCTATTTTGTGCAGTACTTCAAGTGCCCTCTGGGATGTTGTATGAACTTAAATCTTCTGATTAAACTTCCCACGGTGCAGTGCTGTCATAGAAATGAGCTGTTGAAATGCTGTTTCTCTCAGGGCTCCTTGGAAGTTATCAAATTTGCCATCACTCCAGAGACTCTAAATAATTGGTGCCAATGAGGGATTACCTTCCGGCTGCTGCACATTGCAGCTCTGACAGACAAAATGGCCGGCCTTTGTGACCCCAGATGCTAGAGACCCGTGAGCGAACTCCTTAATAACTTGATAGAAAGTTATAGTGAACAGTTATAAAGATCATTTCCAAGTGATATTTTGGGATATATGTATGTACTCCAGCGTGTGTGTAGAAAAAAATGATCTTTATAACTGTTCACTCTCACTTTCACTCTGTTCACTGGCATCTCCACTAGTTAAGTGTCCCAATAATTTTGTCCAGTCCTTTTTCTATGGGTTCTGTGTGGAATTGTATCAGATTTGACTTTTGTGTTATTCCAGTGCAAACAAGAACAATAAGCATGTGAATACCAAAACATTTGCAATAATTTTCTGGGAGAAGGGTTGCATTTTCTGATGGAATTGCAGGATGCCGATATTTTTTGCCATGACAGTATATGTGGCATATAATCCTCCAAGGTAAAAAAAAAAAAAAGTAGGACTATTACCGTATTACTATTACTGTAGAAGTATGGCAATATATAGCATTTGGTTCTAAAATCATTGAGCTTCAACACAGCCACTGTTGGCACACAGGATTGTCGTTAGTTTGAGTCATTGCTGTCTTTTATGCATTTCCGTGTTTTCTTATACTCCTGCGTTTCCTGCAGATTTACAGGTTTCCTCCCACAGTCCCAAGGACATTGAAATGAAGTAAAGACAATACGTTTGCAAATGCCTGAGTCAATGACTCAAATGTACCTTAAAACAGTCATGTCCACATGATATGACTATATTATAACAAGTTTTGCTTGCTGTAATAATTACTCTTCCTCTGAGTAACTATTTAGACACATTAAATGTAACCTCTAAATTTAATTTGTCCATGCAAAATGTCCAACAAGTACATGTCAGAAAACTAATCCAAAGAACATCAGAATAGTTAGTGCTCCTGAATTGGTCAAATGAGCAGCTCTGATGCTCCCTTGAGTTTGATTTGACTGAACATTTCTGCACACGAGTATGTAGGTCCTTTTCCATTCATTCATGCATCAGTGGAAAAAAAAAAAAAAAAAAAAATATATATATATATATATATATATATATATATATATATATATATATATATATATATATATATATATATATATATATATATATATATATATTTTTTAGGGGTTTAAATCCATAAGTCACTGGTAGGCTTGAAAGGTTTCTCACTATGGGTGAAATAACATTTAGTTTTATGCTCTGCTGGTCTATCATTCAAAGTAAATGGTAAAATTTAGCTCTTTTACAGGTTACAAAGCATTGTTTCCACGATGGCCTAGATGTAGATGAAGGTAAAGGTTGTTCCTCTTTCCTGGCTTGAATAGGAAGTTATATTGATTAACTCCTGTAGCCAGGATGGATAAGTGTTTTAAAATTTAATTTTTTAATCTTGTCACTGGCCAATGTCCAGCTGTCATACTCAGAAACACAATAATATTTTTCTCCCGTAATATATGTTGAGGTGTCAACATATCTAATTTCTTAGGCCCTGCCAAATATATCTTTTCAGCTCCATGGGTGGACATAACTCTAAATTAAATCCAATTGGAGAGATGAAACTGAGTGTCCTGTCTGGGGTGGTCTGATTCCCCAGGCGAGTATCTTGTGGAGCAAATCAACAGCAGGATGCTGTTGAGCATCTTCTTCATCGCTTTTTTAGGATGCATCTGCCCTGCCTCTTTTTGCCATGCCTGTAATATCTACCCCTGGATGCAGGTGTTTTCATTTTAGAGACCTACTGAAAAAAAAAACAACTCCGTTAAGTGACCTGGGAGTGTTTTGTGAGGTATATTGATTACTTTGCAGTAATGTAACCTCTAATCACTCCAATCCAACACTGAGCTCTTATTCAACTTGATGAAAACAATATCTATCTTATTTTCCTTGATTCTTTCTCACATTTTTTCAGCCTTCCTCCGTTCCCCTAATATTTTATAAGTCAAGGTAGTACAGTTTAATTGTAAGATTCATCTGGCTACATGTTGCAGTATCCTTGGGAAAGTCACTGAACCCTCAGTTACTCCTGGTGGGTCAGGTGAGCACCTTGCATGGCAGCCACTGTCACCGGTGTTTGAGTGTTAATGGGTAAAGCACTTTGGATAAAAGCCCTAAATAAGCAGAACATTTACAATAAAAACAGGCCGCTTAGGTAGTAGCACTTGTATCCAACTGAGAACATTACGCCTGTTGCAGAGTACTTTGAAAAGAAGTTGGAATTAAAGTTCTGTTATTTTAAAGTGAGCTTAGTAGAAGTTACTATTACATAACATCAGGTTGGGGATGCTTCCCCATCAGATCTCTCTCACAATGGCTGTTGCAGGCTAATATTCTGTAGCTGCTCCTTTGGCACTGAAAGTTCTCAAGTAAATGTCAAATATGTATGTTAGATATATGTGATTCAATATAAGGGAGTAAGACGGCATTAAAGACATTCTTGTAAACTCTCTATATCCTTCAGGCTTATTTGGGTGAAAAATTGGTTGGGAGGAGTGTTGAATCTAATCCTAAATCAGCCTAATTTCTAGTTTGGGCCTAGCATACATTGTAAAATGTTATGTTAAGGGGCGACTGTGGCGCAGGAAGGTAGAGCGGTTGTCCACCAATCTCACAATTGTTGGTTGTCGGCTCCTCCGGTCACATGTCGAAGTGTCCTTGAGCAAGACACTGAACCCCAACTTAGTTGCTCCCGGTGAGTGTTGGCCAGCTGCATAGCAGCTCCCCCATCGGTGTGTGTGTGTGTGTGTGTGTGAGTGTGAATGGGTAAATAAGAAGCAGTGTAAAGCGCTTTGAGTGCCAATAGGTAGAAAAGCGCTATATAAGTGCAGACCATTTACCATTTAAAATAACAATTCTGCTACAATCATTTCATGTTCGTTTCCTCAAACTTCCACACTGCACTTTTCTTCATAGAGTACAGGGATTAATCCCCCAAATGTAGTTTGAAAACCACTTGGATCCTCAGTAACACTGATCTATAAAACACCTTATAAAGCTTGATTGAGTTGAACTATACTTTAAACTGTTGCCTCATGACAAAGTTGTTCATTATTGCTAATGCAATTACCAGCCCCTTGTTATGATGTCAGTGATACCAGGCCTAAGTCAATCCATCAGAAGCTACATCAGAGAAACCCAGGCAATCATATCCAAAATAAAAGGATGGGCATAATTTTCACAGGTTAGTGGTATTAGGTGAGGTCATACATCAACTACACTGCAGAAACCGGGCGTTACTTTGACAGAGAGCCACCTCTGAGGCGATAGGGAGGTACCTGCATACTGCAGGTAGCTTATCTTTGTGATAGCTGTGGTTTACTAATGGGTAAGTAAAGTGAGCGAGTAGGGTTTTAATTAGAGGTCAAGCTGTTAATTAAAATGCATAGCATGACATTTAGGAATGGGGGAAGGTAAAGAGGGATTGTACGGGGAAAAAGGTTTAGTGTTTAATAAATGAGGTTAAGTAAAGAAAGACCTTAGTGCCGATCCCAGGCCCATACAAAAAATGGGAGGGTTGGGGCAGGAAGGGAATCCGGTGTAACGGCACATGCCAAATCCATGTGCGGAACATGTTCTGCCGTGCTGACCGCTGAAGGGACTGTGCTTTGCTTTAGGAGAAATAACCCACTTCCCACTTTAACATGTTTATGTACCTATTTCAGCAGAGCTAGGGCGCGACTATAAAGAAATATCAGAGTAGAATCTGAATTTGGTGCCTCATTTTTGTTTAAACTTAGAGATAAATTACTTAATGTGAAAATTTAAGATTTATTTCAGGTTTATGCTGTTAAATTATGTGAATCATAATTATATGAGGTGGTGAAATCTTTAATTCCAACAGCTAGAATAATCTTGCTTAAACCAAAAAATCAAGCAACAGGAGAAGGGGGGCTGCTAATAGCTGAGAACTGCATGAGTTTCAGAAGATCACTGTAAGCTGTACATAGACCAGCATGCTAAGCATTTTCTCAATTAATGCCAGTCTTTTTCTAGATCTCACACGTCAGAATCCCTAAGGAGAGATTTGAGTCTGTTGGTCGGAATTGCTTCCCCTTCATGATTACTGTGGAATGCACAGTGTAAAGGCTTTCCTCAGGAATAAGATTCAGCTGTGTTCTTAGGAATCTTTTCACAACAGCAATGTCAGTAACACTAAATAAAGGATAACTGGAAACTATAGGAATATATAGTCTAACATCTTCAGTATAACCCTCTAGATTGGAAACATAAAACTTTGTGCACAATGCTCTTTACAAGTTCAACTTTTTTCTTAGTAGCTACAACTGACTTCCCCCTGGAAACTGAACCATTAAACAGGAAGTGGGGAGCGAAAACCCATGTAGGTCATCCAGGCCAAACACACAGGCAGGTGCTTATACCCAAAAGAGAAACTTATCTGTCAATAATGGTAGCTCAGAGGAGATTGAAAACCTCCTGAATGTAAACAAGAGTTATACATATTCATGGTCACCTTTCCATGACCAGTTTCCATTTAAAAAAAAAAAAAAAAAACTGTTGCTAAGCTCCACATTTGCTACTTGCCCTCTTGGCCCCACTCAGCATAAATGGCATTCTTAACGTTTTGTTAATCGGGACAAGACAAGATTGGGTGAGACTCCATAAGCTGCATCCCAACAGTGGTGACGGCGATAACATTGAAGGTGAGGACAAGTCTTGTGTGGTGGTTTGCATTCCCATAATTACTGTGCTAAGTGTCTGATGGTTAACTGCTGGAGCAGTAGGAGGATGGGAGAGGTATAATTGAAAAGAGGGAATTTAGAAAGAGGCTGATGTGTAGATTGAGACAAATGATGAGACACATACAGAGAAAAGTGGTGAAGCCCACTCAACTGTGTGTTTAGATTTGGGCTGTGGACAAATAATCTCATAGCTATAGCTGATAATTAGCCATTTTCAGTGTATGCATCCATTGTCGGTACCACTGCTACTATTTCTGAGGCCTCTCTAAACAGATGTTCTGACCTAAAACAAGGATGAGTAATAAGTGGATGGGGTTATATGACCTGTTGACAAGATGCAATATAACACAGGAAGTCTATTTTGATTACTACATGGTTACATTACACCCAGTTATTGATACTGATGCACAAATATTATAAATTCTATACTCTAGAATTGTAGTGTTACCAGATGTGCTTTTGAAGGCTAAACCATTCCACCTTACCCACTTTAAAGCTTAAACTAATTAAGCAGAATATGGTAAATACCATAAAGACAGACGCACCAAGCTGACTCCAAAGAACTAGCTGCAACAAAGAGCGACTGTTGTGTTGACTTTTGGGACCTAAACGCAACAAAAAGACTAAACCCAAACGCCAACTAGCATCTATGTTTTGTGCCTGCAAGAGATGCAGTCCATACCAGCTGGCGGTTGTAACCCGGAAAAGGGAAAGCGCAAGTTTTAAGACTGCTGATACAACTTGTAAACAAAAGTCCCTTTGCTTATGTCCTGCACCACAGACGTTTCAGTTTCTTATTTCTGGATGGCCATGTTGTGAAAATATTCATGTATATGAATATTCAGATGAAAAACAAATTTGGTGTGATGACTTATTTTTTTGGACACTGACTTGGTGTGTCAGAGCCCTTAAAAAGTAAATAAATAAAAAAGTAAGCAAATAATGCATGCACATTTTTTGCATCTAGTAAATTCTTGAATTTTTGCTGAATTCCTGGGCCTGAGTTAATTATGCCCCAAGCCTCATGTTCATTAAGACATATTAGCAGTCCTGTCATGTTCTGGCCTCTGCCTGAGAGCTGTTGTGTTTGACAAACTGAGCTAGTTATTCACTTTAACTCCAAGTGATGGTAAAGGTAAAGAAAGGATCATTTTAGTGTTCAGTGTGTAGCTGCAAAGCTGAGAGTTTGGCATTGGCCTGTGAGCTCGGTGAAGAGAAATCCAACAAATGCTGTCAGCTTTGATACTGTTATATTTGGGGAAGCTGGGGCTTTGAAAGACACACCAATTACAGTAACTACAGTAGCCTCACAAAGCAAAGTCTGTATCACTGCGTAAGTCTGCCAGCCTCCCGTTTTATACTATGTATAAAAACTGTCTGAGCTTGGTTTTACCTGCGTGAGGGCGTGCATAAGTAAAAATGGGTGTCAAGAATGTGAGAACAAGGCCCAGTCTAACATTGGCAGCATATCAGAGCGCTTGCTTGATAGAAAGGGAGTGCTGTGATGCAGTTTCTAATACAGTAGCTGTCTATTCAAATCAGCATGCAGAGAGGATGGGTGGGAGAGGGGAAGGATAGCTTCATGAGCAGACACAAACATACAACTGTTTGTTAAACTCTGGAGTAACTCTGCTACAAGGGATGGCACATGAGTGAACACTCACAAGTCCAAATTGGAAAAAGTTTCAGTTATATAGCGCTTATACCCAAAGTGCTAAACCTTCAACATGTAGCCAGGACGGACCAGGGGTTGAACCACTGAAGTGGATGGCTGCCTTACCAACTGAGCTACAGCTATCTCTAGTAGTCCTGAGGTCAATTAATCGATTGAAAAGATGTAAAATGTTTTTCCTGTTTAGGCAAAATTAGAAGTTGAACATCCATCCATAATCTTTAATGCTCATCCCTTTAAGAGTCGTGGAGTGGCCAGAGCTGACCCTAGCTCTTATTTAGTAAGAGGCGGGGTACACCCGGGACAAGTTGCCAGTCTATCACAAGGCCACACAGAGAGACCCACAAATAATTACAATCACATCTAAAGGTCATTAAGTGTCACCGGACATTGGGATTTGCCTTAGTTGCAGCCCTGAGTTGCAAAATGTGACTTGTGCAATTGCACGAAGACCAATAACCACATTAACTGGCACCTTGCAGGGTGGTTCATAAGGGTTGAACTTATAGCTGCATTTTTACTAAATAATTTGGTGAGAAATACCAATATATATGTACCAATATATATTTTTACGAATTTGAGTGGACAAAAATTAACATGATTATGCTGCTGTTTTGGTACATGTGGTGCTATTTTTTTGCTGGAATCCACCAAAACTAACATGAATTCAAGATGACCACAGTTGTGGTCTGTGGATCTGCGAGAGATGAGTCTTTTAGACAGTATCCACAGTGTGGCTCTGTGGTACCCTCTCTGATTATTGATACAGGTAAACAGGCAATGGCTGCGGCATCAGTAGGTCATGCATTGGTGTATTTAGACATTCTGCATTCAGACTTGCTGGCAGCATTCTCTTGCCTTCTTTGCTGCTTCTCGTGCTGGTTCTCCCCACTTCATTCCCTGATGATAAAACAAACATCAGATGCCCAGCAAGCTGCCAATAATTCTCGGCCTCAGGTTCCCTCTGCTGCTTATTCCATGGTGTGCTGAGCACGCATGAATACAGGTCGGGCTTACACCACAGCTTCATCATTTGCTGTTGTACAATTGTGGCAAAAATTGCAACTGTTCAGTCTGCAGTGACAAAGGACATGTTTCTTTGAATTTCTTTCCTTTGGTATGTGCACAAAATGCTGCCTGTCTAATATTCCCCCATAACCCTTCAGATGTGACCAAAGGTTCCTTAACTTACTTTGTGTAAAAAGTGATGTGCATTTTGTAAAGCTTAGTATATTTTATATAAATAAAATACAATTTTTTTGCAGGACATTCATCCCATTTGTAGACAAACAGGACAACTGAAATTGAACTTCCACAAGTCAGCCGCTCTACTGGATGTAGACTGTACATCCTAAATATAACTGCATCTATGCCCTGAAAACCTTTTAAAATAAGTAAATATTATATTAACCCCGCATGAGATAGAAAGGTAGAACATGAGAATTTGCTTTCAAGATTGAGAATTCTCCTTTGTTGTTAATACTATGCCAAGCTGAGCATCTTCTCTTATAATTCCTCATCGCATCTCTTACTGATCATCAGTGATTGCAAAAGGCAGCATCATTAATGCAATATTCTCTGTTCCATGTCTAATTTTACCTGTCTGTGGAGAAAATTTCTTTGCGGTCTCCTGCCACATCAAGACCATGTGCTCTTACATTGTTGACATGGATAAAGCTTTCTGTCAGTTGCCACCCCTCGCATCGTCTCACTAAGCCTGTTTCATTTCTCCATAATTTCATATTAGCATCAGACCTCCTAGCTATTGAGAAAACTCACTGCTGAGTGCTGGACTTTATATATTCAGTTGGTCTCATGATTTTGTTTAGGCAAAGGATTTCACTCTGCTCTATATCCATTTCAATTAGTCGGCATGTGCTGTACGGAAAATCCAATTTGGCAACTAGCTTATGGAGTGGAGGAACAAAGAGGAGCAAGTGCAGGGGAAATTGGGTGTTTTACATGAGAAGACAAAACAATTCCTCTATTTGTGTTACTGATGTGGCTATTGAATAGGTATGCTAGTAAAATATAAATGACTGAAAGAGAAAATTAGCTAAATAATAAACGACCAGACTGCTACGGGGAACTAGGTCAGGATGCTATTTATTTTGAATTTTGTTTTGCCTTTAAAACTATCCTGCTGGACACATTAGTCAAAAAGCTGACAGACCTGGACTTCTCACCCCACACTTGTGACATGGTGCTCAGTAAAACAAAAGAGATGACGATGGACTTTAGGAGACGGAGAGAGATTGTCCCACTTAAGATAAACTTTCACTGCATGGATAGTCTCCTCTTTCAAATTTCTCAGGGATCATATTGTTGTTGACTTAATGTGGACTATCAAGACGTCAGCAGTAGTGATGAAGGTAAAAGAGAAACTTTATTTCCTCAGATTGCTATGGATTGCTATGGAATAACCACCTGGAGGTCCAACTACTGACGACTTTATATCACTCCACAACAGCAAGCATGTTAACAGACTAAAGTTTCTATCCATGGGCTATCAGACTCATGAACTAGTAAAAGGGATATCTGCAACTCTTATGGAAAAGTGCAATAAGTGTGTTTTCTATTCTGTATTTAAAATAAGAGAGTATGACCTGCATGTTCCTTTTAATTTGAAACTTTGTTAAATGAGTGCATTGATAGGACCTGACCCACTAATTTTCATTGTACAACTGTGTGCACATTTACAAAGATTATGGCTATTATTACTAATAAACTTACACAAAAATTAGAGGGCTAAATAATGGCAAGGAGAGGTGGCACAAATGATGAGCCTAACGTCACGCTTGTGGAAAATGTTTTTTTTACCTTTACAGAGCTTTATAAAACCCTCAGGAAACGTAAGTTTTTTTTAAATTTATTTATTTATTTTTAACTGCACATTGAACTGCACATTGAATTTCTCATTTAGAATGAGAAATACATTTCAAAAAAACAAATTCTCATTTAGAATGTGCAGCGATATCCTGACTCTTTCTTTGAAAGTACTTTTTATGGTCATATGTTAGTGGTGCCTCAGTTTTAATTTGAACGGTAAAGAAGGAAAAACTGGGCCACTTACCTCCCCATTCACACATGGTTTAGCCATTTTGCTGAACATAGGAGTGGCTACATTTCTTTCACAAGCAAACATGCTCGCTTAATGTTTCTGTGCTTTCTGCTGCATTTCACAATCATTTGAGGATTTTCTTTACATTTAAGGACGTTGTGTAAAAAATTACAGTTTTATGAAGCTGTGCTAATCAGAGGACTATAGTTTACATCACTGGGGAGAATGTGGAGTACCAGACTGTTTAGTGTTATGGCTGTGTGATTTATTCAGATAAAATAAACTCCTTTCATCCAGTTTGCTGAACACAGCATCTGACTCATCTTTGTTCAGGGGAACTCCTCAGTCCCAGGAAGTGATTTGTTTTGTGTTTACAGTTTGCTTTTGTGAGGCAGAGGATTAATGAGTTGCTGGAGACACACGCAATCAACAAAACCTACAATGAGATAGACTATCACACTCCAACTTAGTCAATCCTGAATATTATAGAGTACAAATCAAACCACAATAAAGCTTTCTGAATGCTTCAGGTAGAAGCTGTTGTTGGCACACCTTCTGTAAATAAAAAACTAATGCTTTGTGCCAAAAATACTTTGTGTAAAATCTAATAGTGCAAAACCAAAGTTAAATTTAAGTTCTTAGTTGTGTTAAAATAGCTTTTGGAAAGCCAAAGAGGTGGCAAACACCAACCAAGATGCAGCAGTACAAAGAAATGGAGACAAACTAACAGCATGACTGATTTTTATTTTTATTTTTTTATTCTGGCCATGCAGACAGTAATGTTTAAATGTTGAAACACAAGAACAATGAATAAATAACATTTCTTGCCTCAGTTACAAAATGCTGGGATATACTCTGTTGTCTGACTGTAAATTGAACGTCTTCAATTTACGGGATGTTGTTTAGTCAAATCAAGCAATCTCAATGTGTCAGGACTCATTGAGATTGCTTGGAAAAATGGTGAAAAAATGTCTGGTTTAGAGCTGTTTTTAAATAATCGTTGAGAACAAAAGTCAAGATTATTTTAAAAGAGGCTAATATTGGCAACAAGTATTAAATAAGGCGTTAGCTTTGTTTTAGGTTATTTTATCTCCATATTTCTCAATAGACTACAATTTGTGTT
This sequence comes from Channa argus, assembly GCF_033026475.1. Lineage (NCBI taxonomy): Eukaryota > Metazoa > Chordata > Actinopteri > Anabantiformes > Channidae > Channa > Channa argus. The sequence goes on from NC_090204.1 coordinate 26,049,759, forward strand.
ATCAGTCTCTTTTTATCTCACCAAAATCTGTGATTGGTTCACAGTTTTTTTTTTCTTTAACATGTTCTTTTCAGTGAAAGTTTCTCTCGTTGGTCAGGCACAGGTTGTGTGAGAGGCATTCAGGAACAGTACAGATTGCATTGTGGATTCAGTACTTTTTCCATTCCTATCCTTTATAATTTAAAGCAAAAAACATTTTCAAATGATAGAAACGGTATGATTTCATTAGCTATGCTGCCTTATTAGGATAATGCCAGTGTCTGCAATTTAAATGTTGACGTTTTAAATAGTTTTGCTTGTATATAAACCTGGTGTTGTACCGTTTGAAAAGTTGACAACATTCAATGGAGTATTATAGCAAATGAAATTTTCATTAAACTGTCATGTTTTACCTCTGGGAAATTGTTGGCAGGTGTCACCGTTTTTAATCCCCAACTAGTACTTCCTTGTATATTTGTTGTTTGTGAATATTAATAATCTGTCAGCAAAAGTAGAAGCTGTCTCTTCTCTCTGAAACAGACACATTCTGATAATCCAGTGCTAATTGCCCTTGTAAAACACATCTTAGCACTGCTAATATAATTAAACTGAAGGTACATGACACATTTTACTTGATCAACAATCATGTATAAAATTAACTCAGCTAATGATACTTTTCCCAGGCCATGCTCAAGCTAGTATTTCTCCCCTGATTGGATTTAATTTGTACAAACAGGGCATCCGCCTTTAGTACTTGTCAGATACATTGTGGGTGGACAACTTTATCGACCTTATTAAAGTGCCAATTAATGCTGTAAGAGTGGATGATCCTTTACTGTGTCTTCTGATAGGCTTTATCACAACTGCCAGCTAGGAAATGTCAGTAGCTGAGGTTACTTCCTGTATTTTGTTGTCTGGTTTAGTTTTTTCATACAGTTTGGTGTTGTCTGCCTATTCATGTGTGTTACTTAGTAATGTGAGATTATTAGAGCTGCTGTGTGGAGCCTTGGTAACACAATCATTTGTAAATTGTTTTTTTACTTTTGCTTCTAGGCACTGTTTTCCTGTTTAGGACTTGTGAAAATAGTCCAGTTGTTCGTTGGCCCTTTGTTGATGTTTCCACTACAATGTGTGGCGATATAGAGGAATGTATGTAGCAGAGGATGTGGAGTCCGACAACTTCTCCCTGCAACAGCTTCAACACAGGATGTCATGACTTTCTGAACTAACAGCCCAAATCCCAATGGATGGTTCCTGCTTCTGAGCCATGTGTTTTCTTGGAGTCCGCACTAGAAAGATGACATCATTGCCCATTTTCTCAAACATGAGTAACTTATATACTCTATTTGTGGTTTCATGATAAGTAAACTCTTTTTTTTAGCATGAGACTACTTGTCACAATCATTGTATCTTCTTATCATAACAATTTTTTTTCACACAACACAGAAATTACAGAAAATACTGTTCTTGCTGTGATTTAAATTCAAAAGCAACCTTTTTTTTTTTATTTAAAGAAATCCTTTAAAGAAAGACACGGAACCTTAACAGCCAATCGCCATCCACAGCTGTGCAGTGCTGGTCCCAAGAACAGTAAAATCTGGGAGGGTTGCGTAAGGAAGTGCATCTGGCATAAAAAAATGTGACAAATCAACATGCAGATCCGCTGTGGTAGCCCTGAACTTATGGCATCCAAACACTGGCTCTAATCTAAAAGTAGATCATCTAGGAACTTTGTTTCAATAAATAATGTGATATGACCCAACTCTTTTCAGTAGAATCTGTTTTCATAGAGGATGATGCCACAGACAGTTTAGTGTAAAATTTCTGTAGGAATTGTTATCAATAAAAAAAACAAAAATTGAGATGTGGAGTATTGTTACTTATTCTTTCAGGCGTATGCAGAACAGCATCGGCGACAGAGCATCTCCTTGGTATATGCCCCACTTGACGACTTGTGTAACTGGGATGAAGTTGGCCTGTAGGATGGTTTTCCATTTCCCAATTGAGTTGCCAATGAAGGCTCGAGGATCCATGTGTGTTCAATTCAATTCTACTTTATTTATATAGCGCCAATTTTACAACAAAGTCATCTCAAGGCATTTTACATAATAAAGTCCAGACTACACAAGTCTAAGTTCACATGTTGGTATGTCCGGCCTTGCAGTCACAAATGACTGCTTATCCAGCAGTAGCTGGTGCTTTGCTCCTCTGGTGTTACTACCGATTCCTTTCTCTGCTCTGCTCATATATTGATCTATGTGCCTGCGCATCATAGCTGTTATAATGCCTGACATGAGCTTCCATGTTGTGTTGACGCAGGTTATTGGCCGGTAGTTACTTTCATGTTAGCATTTTCTTTTGCTCCCCGTCTGCTCCTCCTTTTTACATTGTTTGACTTTTAAATGTTGACTCTAAAAGCCTTGCTTTTGTTGGGACTAGTCCATTTTCATTGTAAAAAGAGATGATAATAAAATACTGTGGATTTCATATTTGAGATATATAGAAATAGCAGTCCAGAAATAATGTTTTACATTTCTCTTGATGTCTTAGTGTGTGTGAGTCAAACAAGTGAAGAACACTTTATTTAACCTACTTTCAGGCATGCCATGCTGTTCATGTTGCTGTGCTGCCTCAATAGGTTGTATTGAGGAAATGTGGCTTCAAGTGCCACATCGTGCCACATCGTTCCTAATTAAAATCTCTGAGGTACTGATGTAACTGTCTTGCAACCACATAATTTTATTTTGCTGCAAAACAACATTGACTTGCACTTTTCCAATTGATAGTTGCCCCTAATTTAATATGGCAGCTAAAACAGTTTTGGCTATAATCTGGCTCACTTCCAGTTTTCTAAAGATATATTTCATATAATGAAATATATACAAATAAATATTTTGCCAGGGTCAGAAAATCTAAAACTGCCACTCAAAGGTTTGATGCTGGCTGGTTCTACGTAATTGGATGTTTTAAATACTCTAGTTATCATTTAGCAACTGTTAGCTTTTTGTATTGTGTCAGGTATTGGATTTTATAGCTTTTGTTCAATCTTCAGTTCAGTTCCAGGTTGAGGCTGGTAGGGAAAGTATATGGAGTTCAGTGTAAACGTTGAGGCTTGGGGCTCCACATTGAATCTGTTGAAGAATGTTTTACATTCATTGCCCTGTCCACACTTCCCTGGCGTTATTTTGCATTCATTTTTTTCCAGTTTTCCGTGATAGCCCTTCTTTCCATCCCTGATCTGGACAGTGGATCTGGATCTGTTAGCCCGCCCTGTCACCTGACCTGAATGCTTTCTTTTCTATTCTTTTATCATTTAGTTATTTACTTCTTAAAATTCAGGATGTCCTTAGTGACCCCACGCTTTTTGTTAAGGAAGCAACTAATTAAGTGGTACATGCTATTCACACAGAAATTAGTCCATGGTCGCTAGCTCCATCTTCTATATGTGGTTTGCAATATGAAGGTGGCAGACAGTAACAAACTGGAAAAACTAATAAGGAGGGGTGGCTCTGTTCGGGGGGAGAAGTTGGACCCCTCTGCATGTTGTGGCTGAGGGAAGAATGTAGTCCAAAGTCCTCTCAATCCTGTACAATTCCACCCAGTCCATTGCATGCTGACTGCACAGAGGATCACTTTCAGCCAGAGTCAAGTGCTCCACAGAAATCCACAGGAGATTCTTTCTTCCAGTGGTCATTAAACTGTTCAACTCATCCCCTCAAACAACACAAGCTATGTAAAGTGCATCGAGTGCAACCTAGTGCAAATGGTGCAGATGAAAAACAGTACACACCGACAGTGTAGACAGACAACACAAAATAACACAGGACAGGACACAAAACCTAAGACAGCGCCGACCAGTAAACCTATTGTAAACTTCGATTTTACAGTACAGTACAGTGCAGTCAAGTGTGCTAAAGGTGCAAAAAGTAGCATGTGAACAGTATAGTGCAGTTAAATGTCAAGTCAAGTCAAGTCAAGTGGCTTTTATTGTCATTTCTACTATACACAGTGGTACACAGTACACAGTAGAAACGAGATAACGTTCCTCCAAGAACCAAGGTGCTACAAACAACACAAGCTATAATAAAGTGCATCGAGTGCAACCAAGTGCAAACAGTGCAGACGAAAAAACAGTACAGACGGACAGTGTAGACAGACAACACAAGTAACACAGGACAGGACACAAGACACAAGACCCAAGACAGTGATGACCAGTAAACCTACTGTATACTATTTTACAGTTAAGTGTGCTAGGGGTGTTAAAAAAAAAGAGCAGCATGTAAACGGTATAGTGCATTTAAATGTCCAGCATGTAAAAAAAAGTGCAATTGCATTGGAATGTGCAAAAAAAAAAAAAAAAAAACAGCAGGTAAACAGTGTAGTGCAGTAAATGTAGAATGATAAAAGTAAATAAATAATAAATAAGTGGTGGTGGAATGAGATGAGTAGTGAGTGATGAGAATGTGCTGAGTTCGGTTTGCAGTGTGTTTAAGTTCTATTTCAGTTCTGTGTGTTGAGGAGCCTGATGGCTTGTGGGAAAAAACTGTTACATAGTCTGGATGTGGTGGCCCGAATGCTTCGGAACCTCTTTCCTGATGGCAGGAGTGTGAAGAGTGTGTGTGATGGGTGTGTGGGGTCGTCCACAATGCTGTTGGCTTTGCGGATGTAGCGTGTGGTGTAAATGTGCATGATAGAGGGCAGAGAGACTCCGATGATCTTCTCAGCTGTCCTCACTATCCTCTGTAGGGTCTTGCGATCCGCGACGGTGCAGTTCCCAAACCAGGCAGTGATGCAGCTGCTCAGGATGCCCTCAATGGTCCCTCTGTAGAACATGGTCAGGATGGGGGGAGGGAGATGGGCTTTCCTCAGCCTTCTCAGGAAGTAGAGACGCTGCTGGGCCTTCTTGGTGATGGAGCTGGTGTTGACTGACCAGGTGAGGTTGTCCGCCAGATGAACACCAAGGAATTTGGTGCTCTTGACTATCTCCACTGAGGATCCGTCGATGATCAATGGAGAATGGTCACCCTGTGCTCTCCTGAAGTCCACAACCATCTCTTTAGTTTTGTCAACGTTCAGAGACAGGTTGTTTGCTCCACACCAGGCTGTTAATCGTTGCACCTCCTCTCTCTAGGCTGACTCGTCGTTCTTGCTGATTAGACCCACCACGGTCGTGTCATCAGCAAACTTGACTATGTGGTTTGAGGTGTGCATTGCTACACAGTCGTGCGTCAGCAGAGTGAACAGCAGAGGGCTGAGCACACAGCCCTGAGGGGCTCCAGTGCTCAGTGTGGTGGTGCTGGAGATGTTGTTCCCGATCCGGACTGACTGGGGTCTCCCGGTCAGGAAGTCCAGAATCCAGTTGCAGAGGGAGGTGTTCAGGCCCAGTATGCTCAATTTCTCGGTCAGGTGCTGAGGGATGATTGTGTTGAATGCTGAGCTGAAGTCAATGAACAGCATTCGTACGTATGAGTCCTTACTGTCCAGGTGGGTGAGGGCCAGATGGAGGGTCGTGGAGATGGCATCGTCCGTGGAACGATTTGGACGATACGCAAACTGCATGGGGTCCAGGGAGGTTGGGAGTTGGGTCTTAATGTGCCTCATGACGAGCCTCTCGAAGCACTTCATCACGATGGGTGTGAGCGCGACGGGACGGTAGTCATTGAGGCAGGAGACAGTAGACTTCTTAGGCACAGGCACGATGGTCGTTGCCTTGAGGCACGTAGGAACAACGTTGCTGCTCAGGGAGATGTTGAAGATGTCTGTGAAGACATCTGCTAGCTGTTCTGCGCACTCCCTGAGCACTCTGCCAGGAATGTTGTCTGGTCCAGCAGACTTCCGTGGGTTAACTCTGCATAGAGTTTTCCTCACTTCAGCTGTGGTTAGACAGAGCACCTGGTCACTGGGAGGTGGAGTGGACTTCCTCGCCTTCACGTTGTTCTGTGCCTCAAACCGGGTGTAGAAGTGGTTCAGCGCATCTGGGAGGGAGGCGTCGCGGTCACAATCAGGTGAAGTTGTCTTGTAGTTCGTGATCGCCTGGATGCCCTGCCACATGCGCCGGGTGTCTCCGCTGTCTTCGAAGTGGTCGTGGATTTTCTTTGAGTGTGCGCGCTTTGCCTCTCTAATGGCACGGGACAGTTTGGCCCTTGCTGTTCTCAAGGCCGTCTTGTCCCCTGTTCTGAAGGCAGCGTCTCTTTGTTTCAGCAGCGCACACACATTGGCATTTATCCACGGCTTCCTGTTGGAGCGTGTAGTGATGGTCTTGGAGATGGTCACATCGTCAACGCACTTGCTGATGTAGCTGGTTACTGTTGACGTGTATTCCTCCAAGTTGATGGAATCGCCGTTGGTTGCGGCCTCCCTAAACATGTCCCAGTCAGTGCACTCAAAACAGTCTTGAAGAGCAGAAGTAGCTCCTGCTGGCCAGGTTTTCACCTGTTTCAGAACCGGTTTAGAGCGTCTGACGAGCGGTCTGTATGCTGGAATTAGCATAACCGAGATGTGGTCTGAGTAGCCGAGATGGGGGCGGGGCTCCGCACGATACGCGCCGGGGATGTTTGTGTAAACAAGATCCAGCGTGTTCCCTCCTCTCGTTGCAAAGTCCACATGCTGATGGAGTTTAGGGAGCACAGTCCTGAGATTCGCATGGTTGAAATCTCCGGCAATAATAAACAGTCCGTCGGGGTGAGCGTTCTGCAGGTCGCTAATAGCACTGTAGAGTTCACACAGTGCCTCCTTAGCATTAGCGCTGGGGGGAATGTACACTCCAACAATGAAAACAGTGGTGAATTCCCGTGGTAAATAGAACGGTCTGCATCTAACAGTCACAAACTCCACTAGCGATGAGCAGAAACGTGAGACAAGCACAGAGTTCTTGCACCATTCCGTGTTGATGTAAACACACACGCCACCACCGCGAGTCTTACCGCACAGAGCAGCGTTTCTGTCGGCGCGAAACACGGTTAGCCCGTCTAGCTGGATGGCGGCTTCCGGAACTCTGTCACTGAGCCACATCTCCGTGAAAACAAAGATGCAGCAGTCTCTGAATTCTCGCCGCGTGGTCCGCTGGAGTCGGATGTAGTCTAGTTTATTGTCCAGGGAGCAGACGTTGGAGAGGAGAATGGACGGTAGAGCCGGCCGGCTAGGGTTAGCATTTAGCCTAGCACGGACACCCGCCCGCTTGCCGCGCTTCCGCTTCCTCGAGCAGCGCTTCCGACGTCCCCTCACCTGGCCACCGGCGTCAGGCGACGCCGAGGGCTGGGGGCCTGGTATTTGTCGCTGGGGTCGTAGCAAGCCGAGGTCGCGAAGGTTACCAATTACTTCCTCGTGCAGATTATTGTATGTATGAACCCTGTGCCGCAGCAATGTCTGGCGGTCGTAAACATGAACACAGCTGACTGTGGTGTCCATGTACTGTAAGGGGTCTGGCTAAATACGGCAAAAACACCATTTGTTGGATCCGGAGAGGCCGCTGCGAGCTACTGCCGCACCGCCATCCAGCATGGGTCCAGCATGTATGCAGTGCAATTGCAGTGGAATGTGCTAAAAAACAATAGGTAAACGGTGTAGTGCGGTTAAGTAAATAATAATAATAATAAATAAATGATGGTGGAATTAATTGATGAGTGATGAGTGTTCAGTGTTAAGTTTGGGTTGTACGAGTTTGTGTGAATTCCATTTCAATTCTGTTTATTGAGGAGCCTGATGGCTGGCGGGGGACTGTTGCACAGTCTGGATGTGGCAGCCCGAATGCTTCGGGAATCTCTTTCCTGACGGCGGGAGTGTGTAGTGTGTGTGTGACGGGTGTGTGGGGTTGTCCACAATGGTGTTCCCAAACCAGGCAGTGATGCAGATGCTCAGGATGCACTCAATGGTCCCTCTGTAGAACATGGTCAGGATGGAGGAGGGAGATGGGCTTTCCTCAGCCTTCTCAGGAAGTAGAGACGCTGCTGGGCTTGCTTGGTGATAGAGCTGGTGTTGACTGACCAGGTGAGGTTGTCCGCCAGATGAACACCAAGGAATTTGGTGCTCTTGAGCATCTCCACTGAGGATCCATCAATAATCAGTGGAGAATGGTAGCTCTGTGCCCTCCTGAAGTCCACAACCATCTCTTTGGTTTTGTCAACGTTCAGAGACAGGTTGTTTGCTCCACACCAGGCTGTTAACTGTTGCAACTCCTCTCTGTAAGCTGACTCGTCGTTCTTGCTGATTAGACCCACCACGGTCGTGTCATCGGCAAACTTGACTATGTGGTTCGAGCTGTGCATTGCTACACAGTCGTGCGTCAGCAGAGTGAACAGCAGAGGGCTGAACACACAGCCCTGAGGGGCCCCAGTGCTCAGTGTGGTGGGGCTGGAGATGCTGTTCCCGATCCGGACTGACTGAGGTCTCCCAGTCTGGAAGTCCAGAATCCAGTTGCAGAGGGAGGTGTTCAGGTCCAGTATGCTCAACTTCTCAATCAGGTGCTGAGGGATGATTGCGTTGAATGCTGAGCTGCAGTCAATGAACAGCATTCGTACGTATGAGTCCTTATTGTCCAGGTGGGGGAGGGCCAAATGGAGGGTCGTGGAGATGGCATCATCCGTGGAACGATTTGGATGATACGCAAACTGCATGGGGTCCAGGGAGGTTGGGAATTGGGTCTTAATGTGCTTCATGATGACCCTCTCGAAGCACTTCATTACGATGGGTGTGAGCGCGATTTTTTTTTTTTTATTACTTATTGATCAGTATTTTGTACATGTTTATTGTCTTGGTTTGGTGGAAGTGTTTTCTTTCTTTTGTACTTTTCACTTGGAGAGCAGCTTTTTAACAAAGCAACACAATTTCCCCATGGATCAATAAAGCTGTTTGAATCTTGAAATGGATGTAATCAGCAATCCAGGCCATCAGTGTCCTCACTATGGTTCTTTCAGTCTGTAGTCTCGAGGCATTTTTGCAATGCAGCATTGGCCCCCTCTAAAAACCTTCCCACAAATCTAAGTTTGGTTGGCTGCCTCAGAACCAGGAGAAGGAGATGCACCAAGTTATGGTTTTTCCTGTGCAGATATGTGGAGCTGTATGCTTTTATATTAGCACCCATCATGTCTAGACACAATTGAGTTTGTGTCTCTATCGTTTTGAAGAGAGGGTTAGGTTTGTTTGTTTGAAACTACCTTAAATGACCTTAGCAACTGCCTCATAGCAGCACCTTCAATAGTAGAAAAGTCTCAATTCAATTTAGTTTCAGTGTAATGATAAATTATACAGCACTACAATTCCTTTAATAAAGGTAAAAGACTGGGGCAAAGACATTTCTAACGAAAGAAGTCTATATTACTATCTTAAGCTTTAGACTGTAAGTCAGATATTTATTGATGTGATATCTCTGATTCAAGGAAAATCAGTTTATCTATCTCTGCAAATAAATCCATCCAAATTGGGTGCTGATGTATGTCCTTAGTGGGAACAGATAGATAGGAAGAAGAGCCATTGGTCAGATGGGAGAAAGCAAATTTGGAAACTAGATGCCAAGATGTGTTGACAGTGACAAAGTCTCCGAGGGGAAACTCATGCATTACAGCCAAAGGGAAAAATAGATTTTTCCTTGTTTTTGGCGGTAAACTGTGTTGGCAGTCTGGGAAAGTGTCATTTATCAAGCCTGATGACTAAACATCCTTTCAGAAGGTGAAGGTTTCACACTGGAGACAGTCTAGATGTCAGAATGTTTCGTTGAATGAACAAAGACACAAACGTTGAACCAAATTAGCCCTTCTACTAATCAACAAGAAAACTATTTGCAAGGTTTTGTGTTATTTTTGCTACAAAATACTGCAAATCTAAATACTGCTAAGAGAATATAAAACAAGCGTGCCTGCACAAAACAAGTATTCAAGTAGAACTTTTAACTTGAAGTACTTTATGAAGGCTAAATCAACATGTTTCAGTACAATAAGTACTTAATGTCAACACAGCAGTTCAAAAGAACTGTGACTTTGTGTAATTATGGACTCAATGATCTATGCTGTTAATTAAACTTTATATTTTCACTCTCATTGCTTCTTCCTCCCACAGTGTTCCCTTCTCTTTCTTTTAGTCCTTTTTACGCTGTTGTCTCCTCACTCTATTATTATTTACAGCCCTCTTTATCCTTTTCCCTGTCTCTAGAGGAGACATGCCATTGAGATGAATCTGTACTCACGACTAGCCAGGGAAAAACCTCGCTGTTAAAAAGGTATTAGTCCATGAACAACTTGGCCTGTGGCATTTAGCGGAGCTGGTTGCCACAGAGGAGGTTTGGTTGACTTAGCAGGGCTGGACACCATGCCAGTAGAAACTTGTGTTCCGTGTTTCAAAGATGGACAAGACGTTGGACAACAGCAACACTATAATCGTCTAAGTGAAGCCTGTGTCAGTGGCCTAAATAAATAGGTTGATTAACAGAAGAGCAGACTCCCTTTGACTCCCGTTAGATGACCTCACTGATGTACTGTATGACTGTCAGTATGGGTTTATGTGTTATTTGAATTTACAGTTGGCCTCTCTTGATGAATTGCAGTCATGAACAGAAATGCAGGCTTTTTTGTGCTCTCCTGGCTCCCAGCTGATACTTTTGTGAGAGAAATGGCAACAATGGCTGAGGATGCTATTGTGTCTGTGCTTGTTGCTGTCTTTGTGGCCAAAATGATGGATTATGCTGAAAACAGAAGAAAGAGACCTTTAGGAAGTAACGACCCGTTTATCAGGAAATGGTGGGTGCTAATGTTAGTCTGACCTATTAGCATGATGGATGAGCCTGTTCTTAGACTTCAGTATTCACGTCAGCATATTTACATGTATGGTAATATCTAGTCACTGCTTTCCCTAAACTGCTGCACATAAGCACATCCTGTTTGCTAAAATCAATAGAAGCCAGAGGCCTCTACAAAAAAGATTTTACCTGGGATGTCCTATTATTTATACATTCTTCTTTTCCTTTCGGCTGTTCCCTTTCAGGGGTCGCCACAGCGAATCATGTGCCTCCATCTAACTCTATCCTCTGCATCCTCTTCACTCACACCAACTAACTTCATGTCCTCCCTCACTACATTCATAAATCTCCTCTTTGGTCTTCCTCTAGACCTCCTGCCTGGCAGCTCCAACCTCAGCATCCTTCTACTGATATATTCACAATGTCTTCTCTGAACATGTCCGAACCACCTCAATCTGGCCTCTCTGACTTTATCTCCAAAACATCTAACATGAGCTGTCCCTCTGATGTACTCATTCCTGATCCTGTCCATCCTCGTCACTCCCAAAGAGAACCTCAACATCTTAAGCTCTGCTACCTCCAGCTCTGCCCCCTGTCTTTTCTAAAGTGCCACTGTCTCTAAGCCGAACAACATCGCTGGTCTCGCCACCGTATTGAACACCTTTCCTTTCATTCTCGCTGATACTCTTTTATCACACAACACACCTGACACTTTTCTCCACCCGTTCCAACCTGCCTGCACTCGCCTCTTCACCTTTTTTCCACACTCTCCATTGCTCTGAACCGTTGACCCTAAGTACTTAAAGTCCTGCACTTTCTTCACCTCTGCTCCCTGTAACCTCACCGTTCCCCCTGGGTCCCTCTCATTGACACACATGTATTCTGTCTTGCTGCAGCTAAGCTTCATTCCTCTGTTTTCCAGAGCAGACCTCCACCTCTCTATATTTTCCTCCACCTGCTCTCTTCTCTCACTACAAATCACAATGTCATCTGCAAACATCATAGTCCATGGAGATTCTTGTCTAACCTCATCTGTCAGCCTGTCCATCACCAGAGCAAACAAGAAGGGGCTCAGAGCTGATCCTTGATGCAGACCTACCTCCACCTTGAACTCCTCTGTCACACCTATAGCACACCTCACCACTATCTTACAGCTTTCATACATGTCCTGCACCACTCTAACATACTTCTTTGCCACTCCAGATGTCCTCATACAATACCACAGTTCCTCTCTCGGCACCCTGTCATACGCTTTCTCTAAATCTACGAAGACACAATGCAACTCCCTATGACCCTCTCTGTACTTCTCCATCAGCATCCTCAAAGCAAATACTGCATCTGTTATACTCTTTCTAGGCATGAAACCATATTGCTGCTCACAAATGCTCACCTCTGCCCTTAGCCTAGCTTCCACTACTCTTTCCCACAACTTCATTGTGTGGCTCATCAGCTTTATTCCTCTGTAGTTGCCACAGCTCTGCACATCTCCCTTGTTCTTAAAAATTGGCACCAGTACACTTCTCCTCCAGTCCTCAGGGATCCTCTCACTCTCTAAGATCTTGTTAAACAAACTAGTCAGAAACTCTACTGCCACCTCTCCTAGACACTTCCATACCTCCACAGGTATGTCATCAGGACCAACTGCCTTTCCACTCTTCATCCTCTTCAACGCCCTCCTTACTTCACTCTTACTAATCTTTGCTACTTCCTGCTCCACACTAGTTACCTCTTCTACTCTTCGTCCCCTTTCATTTTCCTCGTTCATTAACTCTTCAAAGTACTCCTTCCATCTTCCCATCACACTCCTGGCACCTGTCAATACATTTCCATCCTTATCTTTAATCACCCTAACCTGCTGCACATCCTTCCCATCTCTATCTCTTTGTCTGGCCAACCTGTACAAATCCACCTCTCCCTCTTTAGTGTCCAACCTAGCATACAAGTCCTCATATGCTCTTTGTTTGGCCTTTGCCACCTCTACCTTCACCTTACGCTGTATCTCCCTGTACTCCTGTCTACTCTGTTCAATCCTGTCAGTGTCCCACTTCTTCTTAGCTAACCTCTTTCCCTGTATGCACTCCTGAACTTCCTGGTTCCACCACCAAGTCTCCTTGTCCGCTTTCTTCTTTCCAGATGACACACCGAGTACCCTCCTACCTGTCTCCCTGATCAAATTAGCTGTAGTAGTCCAGTCATCTGGAAGCACCTCCAAACCACCCAGATTCTGTCTCAGCTCCTCCCTGAAAACTACACAACATTCTTCCTTTTTCAACTTCCACCACTTCGTCCTCTGCTCTGCCTTAGTCCTCTTCATCTTCCTCACCACCAGCATCATTTTACACACCACCATCCTGTGTTGTCTGGCTACACTCTCCCCTACCAATACTTTACAGTCACTGATCTCTTTCAGATTACACCGTCTACACAAGATGTAGTCTACCTGAGTGCTTCTACCTCCGCTCTTGTACGTCACCCTATGTTCCTGCCTCTACTGAAAGAAAGTGTTTACAACAGCCATTTCCATCCTCTTTGCAAAGTAAACCACCATCTGACCTTCTGCATTCCTGTCCTGAACACCAAACCTGCCCATAACAGTCTCATCACCTCTGTTCCCTTCACCTACATGCCCATTGAAATCTGCACCAATGACCACTCGCTCACCTCTGGGGATGCTCTGCATCACTTCAACTAACTCACTCCAGAATTTCTCCTTCTTTTCTAACTCACATCCTACTTGTGGGGCATAACCACTCACAACATTGAACATCAGCCCTTCAACTTCCAGCTTCAGAGTCATCAACCTGTCTGATACTCTTTTCACCTCTAGAACATTCCTCACAAACTCCTCTTTCAGTATAACTCCTACTCCATTTCTCTTCCTATCTGACCCATGGTAGAACAACTTGAACCCTGCTCCTAAGCTTCTAGCCTTGCTACCTTTCCACCTGGTCCCCTGGACACACAGTATGTCCACCTTCCTTCTCTGCATCATGTCGACCAACTCCCTAGCCTTCCCTGTCATAGTACCAACATTCAAAGTCCCTACTGTCAGTCCTACATTCCTAGCTTTCCTCTTCTCTCTCTGCCTATGAACACACCTTCCTCCTCTTCTTCGTCTTTGACCAACAGTAGTCCAATTTCCACCGGTACCCTGTAGGTCAACAGCACCGGTGGCGGTCGTTGTTAACCCGGGCCCCGACCGATCCGGTATGGAAGTCATTGTCACGATTTGCATGTTTGATTTGGCATGTGTTTTACGTCGGATGCCCTTCCTGCCACAACCCTCTGCATTTATCCAGACTTGGGACTGGCACAAGAAGACACTGGCTTGTGCCCCCTTGTGGTTGCATTCCTATCATTTATACAGTAACAAGTCATTAATCTAAATCCAAAATCTATTGGATTGCAAGCATTTCTTTGTAGTAATTTATCAATGTTTTTAGTGAAGGTAAAAAAAAACGACCAAGCAGTCATTGCGGTTGCAATGTCCTCCTGTTAGTGTAATGATTCATTTTCAATAAAATGGCCATGACAACTTTAACAACTACACATCATATCCATTATTGTTTATTGACTCAGTGGAATAGATGTTTAAATACTTAGAGGTAACTTCACATATTTAGCACACTACTCCCTGAAGTTTATTCATTTTAAATAAGGCAACTACTACTGTACTGTATTGTTAGATGCATTTAGCTGTAAAAATCCATTGGAAAATGTTGATTAAATTTTGACTCAAACAGTAGAACTCAACTGGCACAAGAAGACACTGGCTTGTGCCCCCTTGTCGTTGCATTCCTATCATTTATACAGTAACAAGTCATTAATCTAAATCCAAAATCTATTGGATTATTATATTTGAAAATATATACTATTTTTAATGTAATTTTTCTTCAATTGCTATTTCCAAAATAAACAAAAAAACCCCAAATGCACCTAATTTGGTAATTTGAAAAAAAAAAGCAAAACTTAAAAAACAAAATAATTGTAAAATATTTGAATTGCTAATAGTTCATCAAAAAAAAACTACAACAAAATAAATTCTATAATTCTGTATTATTGTATACGCTCACATTATTAGGTACACCTGTATAATCTAATACAATCAAATACAACAGCTCTTACATATATTTCACTTTTACAATGTTACATTTACAATCTAACTTCCCAGAAGAGAGGGTTCTAATGTTTTGGTCCCCTCATTCATTTTAAATAGGTTGGACAAACCATTAGAACCATCTCTTAAATAATGCAATACAGTACAACTCCACAACCCACTTTGACCTCAATAATAAAAATAACAATTTTTATAAAATTTTATAAAAATAAAAAATAATTAAAATTATCACCTTTCTGAGTTTCCAGTTAAAGCTAAGCTATTAAAACCTAATAAAAGTAGAATTAATAGCAGTGCACCTGTATTGAATTGTATTAGATTGTACAGGTGTACCTAATAAAGTGGCCAGTGAGTGTATATCATACTCCATCCAGAATTCAGTTAATCCTGAACAACTTCTGAAGGTATGGAAGATGCATAAGAGGAGTCAAACTGCATGTTCTTTTATCTATATGTTGGACTTTTTGAGAAACAGTGGGTTCACCCTGGCTCAGCGTTTTGTTCTTGGTAAAAATTCAAAGTCGTACAAGTACAAAACATAATGGACTTTTAGTTGTGTTTTTTTTCTGGACTTTATGTGCTGAAGCCTCCAGCCATGTGTGACTCAACAGCTTAGCAGTTTTTTTTTCTTGTTTTTCCTACTTTTATGTCAAAAATTTAGTCTGCAGTAAAAATGATTATTTCAGTAGCATGTTTTGGTGCAATCTCAGAAAAGTTATCTCGAAGAGAAACTTGGCATTAAAACAAATGACCTTTAAACTCTTATCTGTGCTCATTATCATGCCCACTCAATTCATTCCATTGTAGAGGTACTATATTTTGGGAAAAGCCAGTCCAAATAAATTACCAGTTATTTGGTTTCCATGGCATTTTATTATGTGCATATTCATATATTAAAAACAGATGCTGCGATGAATTATATCACTGCTGCTACTTTTTGGAATGCATGCATTAGGGAGGGTGTGAGCTGTATGGTGGTTAATGTGGATTCAATAATGGGGCCGCATCAGAACAGAATAGAGAGGCTTATTAGAGATAAGTTATTTCTGTCATGTTATATGGCATATACTTAGCCAGCCAAAATTGCAGTTTTAATCATCATTTTTGTGGAGGTCTATCATACGATCTATCAGACATATTAACATTCAAATGTTGCAAGTGGAGCACAATCAGCATTACAGCCGAGTACAACCTGCCCATTACGCTGCCTTCAAACTTTGACACATAAACATCCATGCAGTTTGAGACATGAGAAAATATTTTCTACTTAAGTATGTATGTGTGGGCTTTTTTCTTTGGTATAAACAGGTTGTAGAGTATTTAAAAACTTTACTTGTAAAGCATTTTTGTTGTGCAGAATTTCTGTAATGTAAGCAAATCTCTTATTCTTAACATTTAGGGTTTCTTACGAAATAATTACTATATGTGTTTTGGGCCTCAAGCTAGCTGTTCCATAATACTTGAGCTCAATCAACCCTGTGCCTCAAATTCTAACACTGTGTCAAACCACTAAAGCTTTAATAGTCTATGCCACGGAAGGTGTCAACAGCAACAGAGGTTTAAAACTTTTTATATTTGCACTGTAATTAAATGTAGAGCAGAAATTCAAGCAATTGTTCAAATTGTAAATGGTCTGCAGTAATAGGGTACTGTGCCAGCACAGTGCTGACAGCTCCATTAGAGGCAGTATAGGTGGCTGACGCTGTCCAACTTTGATCTATGATGTGGAAATTGACTGTGACAAAGGCCTGTCCACAGTGTTCTGTTCATTCCGTAGTGCTGATTGTCATTTTCTTTCACAAATCTTTTCCACATTGGGTTGAAACCTTCAGTGAGATTCATTGGTGTATAATATTGATTCTATTTTAACATAGATAGATTTAACAGTCAGAGCTTTCCACTTTTGTCCCATAAACCTCCCCTCATCCACTTGTTTTGTATCAGATACCTTGAACAAATGTCATTCTTTTTTATTCTGGCTGTGATGCAGAATTTGTCATTTTTTTTAAGCTAATCATATTTTAAACAATTCCCACAGATGTTTCAAACAAGAATGGTTTGCCTTTACTTCCATTAAGTGTTTTTCAGTGTGTGATCTTGGTTAGCATGTTTTTCTGTGCCGTAGTCCTCACTTATTGTCCAAAACCAACAAAATATTAGTCAGACACATCTGTATACATGTTTCTTAATTGGTGGAGAATTTTTTTTAACAAAGGTTTTCGTAGAAGCTTTTATTTGTCATAACTTTGTACAGTGGTTTAAGGAAGTCTGTTAACTGTGCATGTGGACGATCTCCAGTGGAATTAAGCATTCATATAATTTGAGGCAACATTTGTTACCATTGCCTTGCAAAAGTATTCATACCCCTTGAAATGTTCACATTTTGTCATGTTACGGCCACAAATGTAAATCTATTTTATTGGGATTTTATGTGATAGACCAACACAATAGATAGAGTGGCACATAATTGTGAAGTGAAATGATAAATGGTTTTCAAAATGATTTACAAATAAATATCTGAAAAGTGTGGCGTACATTTGTATTCAACCCCATCCACTCTGATACACTTAACTCAAATCCAGTGAATCCAATTGCCTTCAGAAGTCACCTAATTAGTAAATAGAGTCCATTTGTGTGTAATTTCATGTCAGTATAAATACAGCTGTTCTGTGAAGCCTTCAGAGATTTGCTAGAGAACACTAGTGAAAAAACTGCATCACAAAGTCCAAGGAAAACACCAGACAGTTGGTCAGGGATAAGGTTATCGAGAAGTTTTAAAGTAGGATTAGGTTATAAAAAAAATCCCAATCTTTGAACATCTCACAGAGCACTGTACAATCTATCATCCAAAAAGGGATTGAAGCACAACTGCAATCCTACCAAGACATGGCTGTCCAACTACACTGACAGGCCGGGAAAGGAGAGCATTAATCAGAGAAGCAGCCAAGAGGCCCATGGTGACTCTAGAGGAGCTGCAGAGATCCACAGCTCAGGTGGGAGAATCTATAACATGAACTATTAGTTGTGCACTCCACAAATCTGGCCTTTATTGAAGAGTGGCAAGAGCCATAAGAAATCCCCACAGGCCATGTGGGGGACACAGCAAACATGTGGAAGAAGGTGCTCTGGTCAGGTGAGACCAAAATCTAACTTTTTGGCCTAAATGCAAAACGCAGTTTGGCTGAAACCCTGCACATCACCCTAAACACACCATTGGCACAGTGAAACAGGGTGGTGGCAGCATCATGTTGTCAGGATGCTTTTCTTTAGCAGGGACAGGGAAGATGGATGGAGCCAAATACAGGGCAGTCTTATAATAAAACCTGTTAGAGTTCGCAAAAGACTTCAGACTGGGGAGGCGGTTCACTTTTCAGCAGGACAACAAACCTAAAAATACAGCCAGATATACAATGGAATGATTTAGATCAAAGCTTATTCATGTATTAGAATGTTCCAGTCAAAGTGGAGATCTAAATTCAATTGAAAATCTGTGGCAAGACTTTAAAATTGCTTTTCAGACCCTCTCTATCGAATTTGATCGAGCTTGGGTTATTTTTATAAAGGAAAATGAGCAAAGATTTCACTCTCTACATGTGCAAAGACAAACCCCAAAAGACTTGCAGCTGTAATTGCAGCAAAAGGTGTTTTTACAAACTATTAATTCAGCAGGGCTGAATATAAATGGATAATGTATATAAATATAAACGATAGATATCTGCTGAAAACAGAACTCTTCCGCATCTTCCTATGCACTTCCTTTCTGCTCTTTCTCGTACTTAAATCTCGCAAACTGTAAACACTTTCTGATAGGAATTTGCTTTGATGTTTTCTCCTTGACCTAGATTTTTGCTGCCTTGTACCTCACTTGTAAGTCGCTTTGGATAAAAGCGTCTGCTAAATGAGTAAATGTAAATATAAATATTGATATTTATTTGTTAAAAAACCACTTCACAATCATGTACAACTTTGTGATGGTCTATCACATAAAATCCCAATAAAATACATTTATGTTTGTGATTGTAACATGATAAAGTGTGGAAAATTTCAGGGGGATGAATACTCTTGCAAGGCACTGTAAAACTTTGTCAACTGTTTATTTTGAAATGAAACCAGTGAACCAGTGGAGCAGTGGGATTTAAATGGAGGTCTATAGCACAGGCAAATAAACTAATCCAGGTTGCAAACTGAGAGAAAATAAAGGTGTGGTTAATCTTTAATTATAGCAGCTGTATAGTGATTGTTGAAAACTAATATTTTCTAATTTAGAAAATCACCAACATGACTTTAGTACTTTTAAAGTGTAGCCTAGTGTACTCTTATGATGTGTTTGCACACAAGAGAAAAATGGTTTTATGTGGCTCTAAGTAATCGGTAATGACACACACACTTGGTTTATGTTGCACAAACAGTTACATCATAACTGGAATATTTTAAATAAGAATTTTACCATTTCAACGTGAGTCAGTTTCACTACGATTGTAAGTTACTAAGATTAAATGTCTGGGTTGGGTGGTCCAATTAAAAAAACCTACACAAATATTGCAGTGATCATAATTGTGCAAACAGAGACAGGTAAACATATGTTTTATATTATTAAAAAAAACGTAACTTTTGACTAAATGCAGCAAAATCGCTCATGCGATGCATTTGAGTTGCATTATTTTGTTGAAAAAAAAGTTCTTGTATAAAAATGTTAAAATGCTTAGAAAATAATCAAAGACTTGTAGCTTTTGTTTGGATCCTGGAAGGCTGTGCATACAAATGTAGAAAATGAGTGGAGGCAAAGAAAGATGACATAGCTTTACAGTAAATTGGTCAGAGAAACACAGGCACGTTTTGTGTACCCTGTCATTTGCTTTTATGTTTGCACTCACACTACAGTAACTGAAAATTTCTCACTCTGTCACTTTCTGATAGTAACAGAGGAAAAACATTATATTGTGCTTTGTCATCTAGCTGTGACTGCATGTTAAGATGGATGCTGCAGTCTTTATTCAACACAGTGACCCCAGTAAAACTGTTTTTGATAGTTTCCTTCACATATTCTCCTGTAGCTCTATAATCTAATTATCTCACTGACCCATCCACATTACCTGACAAATATTTCAGACCGTGTAAAAAGGTCACTGTCTGCACAAAAACAATTAATACAGCTGTTTTCCGTCTTTTCTTTGCAGTATGAGTTCAAGGTGAAAAACATCAAGAAGAAAAAAGTTCACATTGTGGTGTCTGTAGATGGAGTGAAGATAACCTTGAGGAAAAAGAAAAAAGTGAGTGAACGTTTA
Source organism: Channa argus (assembly GCF_033026475.1). Taxonomy (NCBI): domain Eukaryota; kingdom Metazoa; phylum Chordata; class Actinopteri; order Anabantiformes; family Channidae; genus Channa; species Channa argus. Next base: position 26,069,866 of record NC_090204.1, read on the forward strand.
TTTTTATATATTGCTTACATTTAAACTGTATTACTGTTTTGGAAAAGAAGAATCTTCTGGCTTTTATCTGTTCTGTTTGTGTCATTTCAAATCAGAAGCAGAAAAGTTTGCTCAAAAGGTTATTTTCAGCTGAGCTGAGTGACAACAATGTAAGAAATAAACTACACTGTAAAATTTGTGGTTACTTTTGTGATTAAAGTTGTTTAGCTGGCTCTAGATATTTTGATGTGAGCGTATAAGCCAGCTTATATGAAGGAACACAGTAGACTACATACTAATCCTTGCTGCTCTTGGTTGCATTACTGAGTAGTCCATAGTTTGACACTTATTTTTTTAAATGTATGCTCCACCCATTAGGTACATCTCCATAGTTTTAGGCACTCACAGACCCAACCCAGGTCCAAATTCTCAATAGTCTCAAGTCAAATGGTAAATAGTCTGCACTCATATAGCACTTCTCTACCTATTGGCACTCAAAGCGCTTTACACTGCTTCTCATTCACCCATTCGCACTCACAATCACAATCACAATCACACTCACACACCGACGAGGGAGCTTATATGAAGCTGGCCAACAACTACTGGGAGCAACTAAGGTGGGGTTCAGGGTCTTGCTCAAGGACACTTCGATATGTGACCAGAACTGATGGGATCGAAACAAGAATGGCGCTACAGTCATGAATTGAGTGTAAATCCTCCTGAGAGGAAACCTATTTCTACTACGACTGAAGTTGACTGGGTGGTGCAGAAGAATTTATGAACATGAAAGAAGTGGAGAAGATAACCTATTGCCGCACAGTTGTGTGGGATACTGAAGCCAACACACACGTCCCCATCAGGATTTCGCTAGGAGCATCAGTGTTAAACTGGGCATTCAGATTACCCGATGATATTCACATTCGTGAGACTGACAGATGTGTGGCAGGCATGGCTTTTCGGGACCCCATGCTGACAAACCAGGAAATTAATATTCAGATTAAATCTTCTTCATATCAAATTCATTCCTCTGCATAGTTGTAAAATGTCTACTGCAGCATTCACATAGGTTTCAGCAAAACGGATTAAACTAGTAAATCAATCAAATTTGGCTGCATGATGGAGATAAAATGTATTGTGGATTCGAACCCTTGAGCTATGATAGTTAAGAAATGACAGGTAGTGTCACTGACCACATCAACCTCATCAACCTGTTGCATCTTTCTGTTAGGAAGAAAAAAATTTAATATAAAAATATCAAAACTGAAAAACTGAAAGTTGCCCAGTGAACAAATCTAACAATAGTTGAATATTCAGAGCCTTTAGTTGTCAAGCTCCTCTCCTATGGAACCTATGGAATCCTATGCTATATACTCAGACTGCACTGAGCACTGATCTGTATAGTCTGGAGTTTATTATGTAAAGTGCCTTGAGATGACTGTTGTAAAATGGTGCTGTATAAATAAAGTTGACAGTAAATCTTCAGTTATGGATAATGATGTCAACCTTGCAATTGGCACAATTTGTTTGTTTTTCAAATATTTTACATATTGTGCCAAGGCCAAAAAATGTTTCACTTACACTATTAGACAACTATAACCTTGTTTATAAGAGTAAAATGTGTGATGTTGCTATTTGTGCTAAACACTTGTTATGCCCCTGGTCTAGGGAAACCTAGACATAACCAGATGTGCTCCACCACTATTTTCCTTCCCAAGCAAAAGAAGTGGACGGCCAAGGGCTGCTGACATCCTGTCCAATTAGGTGGTGACAAAAAGTTCAAATCTGTGACGGCCACCTCCGGTTCAACCCCCCTCAGACACACTGTACACAAAACACACAAAGATGAGAAAAAGACAACATAACAATAATAACACACATAATGACTCAGGTCCTAACACACTTGATGTTTAGTTGGCCAAACATACACTTCTGTATGTTGTGTTTTGCAGAAGGAGATGATCAGTTTTGCTCTTAATTAGATTGAAGACACTGACAAAGGCTTTAAGAGATATTTGAAAGTGTGAGAAAAGATGTGGATGAAAATAAAGGGAGATGTTGAAGCATAAAGAAACAATGAAGAGAGAGTAGGGTAATCAAAGATGAGAAAACTTAAAGAAATGGAGAGGGGAGTGCCAAAACTGGAGACAAGTTGATGTTTTTCCAGGTGTGGTTAGGCTGACAGTTGTAAACCACAGAGACAGACCTGAACTGACTTGGGTCACCAGGAAGTGCAGAATGTCTCACAGGACAGAAACCATAGGGTGGAAACATAGTGGAGTTAATTTAGCAGTGCTGTTTGTCCTTTCCAGCATTTAGATTTCCACCTTAATTTATCAGTCCAGACTTGATGCTATTCACTGTTTTCCAAGGTATCAGACTACTGTCCTCTACTCTAAACTCTGAAATATATTTAACATGCAGCATGGCAGTAGAGACTGTCTAGGCTACATGGGCATTGCTTCATTCAGACAGAGGCTTGTGTTAAATAATTTTACCAGTCTGCATGTTGATAGGAAGATAAGTAGCTCAAAAATGGGATTGTTTATGACAACCCATGGCTATGAAAAGGTCAGTGTTGGCAATGGGAAAGAAAAAAAAATGGGAAGAATGAATAGACAGTAAATGAATAGGCTTTTTTAATTCGGTGCATGCATCACTATGCAGGCAGTAATATTAGTATTAGAATTTAGTTTCACCAGCTGCTGCCACAGCTATGAAGTCACCACCAATGTCTCATTTATCATATTTATCTTAACTAGTATTTGTTAGATGTCTTTAAATCTAAGTAAAATCTCCTGAAAGGTTCAGCTTCACCAAAGTCAAGACTGTAATTACTACTGTAATTATGTAGTACACCAACAGGTAATTAAAATGAAAAATTTGCGTAGAAAGGCTTTCTGTGCTGAGTGTATGGAAAAAAGGGGGGTGACCTTGTCTTGTTGCAACTAGATATGCATTAGTGTCTCAGTAGAATGCGGCTTAATTCAGTTTTCTAAATGGCCCTTAAAGGAGCAGCCTATCCATTATACCACTTTAAATGCTCAGTTATTTAAGTGCATCTGTAGGTTTACTATGATCAAATATTTTTACCCCATATGACATTTACATTTAGTTGGTTCGTCAACGTTTTTACTTAGTAGTAAGTAACAAGGCAGCAAAAATCTAAGACAAGGCGAAAACATTATCTCAGAGTGTTTCGTGAGATGAATGCAAAAAAGAGCACATAGGATTTTTTATTTTTTTTTTAGATTTAGGAGGATAGGAAATTGTGGAAAAGTTTTAGACGTTCTTAGTAGTAGTTAAAATATTGGGAGTTTGGCTGTTATGCTGAAGAGCTTGTTCCACTATCATGGGATCACTGAGCCGAAGACTTTTGCTTGGTGTTGTTTGTGTGGCGATGGGACCACCAGACACTGTTTGTTGGCACAGTGCAGTGGTCAGGTTATAGTTGAGTTCAGTTATATCTGATACACAGTTAACTTTCTTATGAGGATAGGAACACACAAAGAAAGAGCATGCAGGACAAAGAACTAGCTACTAAATACCACGCATACAGTAAACACTTTTATAAAACTATTAGAAATCCACACTGAAAGTGAGACATGAGCAGATTATCTCAATGGTGGCAACAGCAGTCTGTGGGTCTCTCTTTCAGCAGGACAAAGGGACTACAGCCAGATAAACTGCCTTTGCCAGGTTTATTGACAACAAACATTTACACTTACAAAATGTGGGGATTCAAAACTGTGATGCACATCTAATGCAAAAGCAGCTTCCCCATCTGTGTGCGAGTGTGAATGGGGGAATAAAAAACAGAGTAAAGTGCTTTGAATGCCAATTCGTAAAAATGCGCTATATAAGACCAAACCGTTTAACATATTTCTATACATGTTGGTATGTCGGATTTTAGCTGGTGGTTACAGTAAGTATACGTTTATTTTACATATTCCATGCAACAACATTTAGTTTAAGGAATTAGGAAACACACTTTGAAGCTGTCTCTCCTCCACCTGTTTTCTTCTCTTGTTTGGCTTCATGATTAGAAAGTGGAAATGTCAAGTGTGACTGTTTGCCTCTGCCAAACAGAGATGTAAATAGAATACAATGAAAGACCTCAGACAGATACGATTCGAATGATTGACTCAATGAAGGTCTGTGCAGATCAATATGAATAATTCCTTTGAGCTCATGTATTGACATTTTGATTGTGACATTAAACTAGAATATAGATGTAACCAAATTAACACACAGATAAATTGAAAAATGTAAAAAAGTTAAAAAAAACAAAACAAAAAGCCTTTTGATTCACCTTTAGTCATTTGTTTAAAAATGTATTTTGTTTGTTTATGAAGAAGAAGGAGTGGACGTGGGATGAGAGCAAGATGATTGTGATGCAGGATCCCATTTACAGGTGAGCTGGATATCTGACTTTTCAACATTTAATTTTATTTTGAAGTTAATATGACATTTAGGTTTTCTTTCTAATTGTAATGACTTCAGTTCCAATGGCTCGTAGGACCAAAAGCATATTAACCAATGCTCGATTCAATACACTGTGGTGGCCCAGGAAATTTTGTGTCTGCCATAGCAACCATTGACATTTCAGAGAAGGAAGTATTGCATATCAAATTTTTGTGTAGTTATGTGTTGTCTTATAGTTATGCCAAATTCACACTGAGAGTTTTATTTTATGATTTTATTTTAATTTTTATTTTGGTGCACACGTTCAGTTTGACTGAAGACTATTTAAAATATCTTATCTCAAAATATTCATTCAGTCTCTTTGCTGCAGGAAAGTTTGATTTGATCTTTTTTCCCAGTGTGTTTTCATAGGCGTAGCCAGGCCCTACACACACACACACACACACACACACACACACACACACACACACACACACACACACACACAGGCGCACACACACACACAGAGCAGAGTGATACTCTCAGTGGTGGTTACAGCTCAGAAGTGCATAGAGGAGCCCGGTTAGTTGGACTTTGGAAAGGATTCTGTCAGAATGATGGATTTTGCCCAGCTGTTTGTGTAAGCACCTCTGAGCTTGGAAACTCAGAGTTTTCATGATCCTTATGCACAGTTTTTTAATATTACAGTCACAATGTTTTGCTCTCTGAGGAGCCTGGGTAGCATCGAGCGATTGGTAAAGCGAAGTGCTTTAGACCGATTGATCGATTGCTGTCATCTGCTGAGCTGAACCAATAGGTCTTTATGACATGTTGTTATCTTTTAGCCACCTACAAGACAGTGATCTAAATAGTATCATTCCACATCAGTAGCAATTTTATTTTTATAGCACCTTTTCAGAATCTGAATCAGATTTAATAACGTCAAGTGTGCTAGCACATACAAGGAATTTGATTTTGTCATTGGTTAATCTTAAGGACACATTTGAGGAGTAACAATGCAGACAATATAAAAATGGACCCCCAAAATTTAAAGGATTTCACAGTTGACACAGGCCTGGAGGATATGATGAGGGGTGGCAGTGTGGGGGGGCTTCTCTGGAAATCCACTATCAACTCTACAGTCTTGCACATGTTCAGTTTCAAGTTGTTAAGACTGCACTACAGCATTAGCTGATCATCCTCGTGTCAGTATGCAGTCTCATTATCATCTCTGATGAGGCCGATAATAGTTGTGTTGCCTGCATACTTTAGAAGTTTAATGTTTAAGTTGCATTAGGTGCAGTCGTTTATGTAGAGAGAGAAGAGCAGAGTGGAGAGGACACATCCCTGAGGAGCACCAGTATATATGCATTATATGATTGTATACATGCAATAAGGTCACCTTAAACACCTTTCCTTTCATTCTCGCTGATACTCTTTTATCACACAACACACCTGACACTTTTCTCCACCCGTTCCAACCTGCCTGCACTCGCCTCTTCACCTCTTTTCCACACTCACCGTTGCTCTGAACCGTTGACCCTAAGTACTTAAAGTCCTGCACCTTCTTCACCTCTGCTCCCTGTAACCTCACTGTTCCACCTGGGTCCCTCTCATTGACACACATGTATTCTGTCTTACTGCGGCTAAGCTTCATTCCTCTGTTTTCCAGAGCAGACTTCCACCTCTCTAGATTTTCCTCCACCTGCTCCCTGCTCTCACTACAAATCACAATGTCATCTGCAAACATCATAGTCCATGGAGATTCTTGTCTAACCTCATCCGTCAGCCTGTCCATCACCAGAGCAAACAAGAAGGGGCTCAGAGCCGATCCTTGATGCAGACCCACCTCCACCTTGAACTCCTCTGTCACACCTACAGAACACCTCACCGCTGTCTTACAGCTCTCATACATGTCCTGCACCACTCTAACATACTTCTCTGCCACTCCAGACGTCCTCATGCAATACCACAGCTCCTCTCTCGTCATACGCTTTTTCTAAATGTACGAAGACACAATGCAACTCCCTATGACCCTCTCTGTACTTCTCCATCAGCATCCTCAAAGCAAATACTGCATCTGTTGTACTCTTTCTAGGCATGAAACCATATTGCTGCTCACAAATGCTCACCTCTGCCCTTAGCCTAGCTTCCACTACTCTTTCCCACAACTTCATTGTGTGGCTCATCAGCTTTATTCCTCTGTAGTTGCCATAGCTCTGCACATCTCCCTTGTTCTTAAAAATTGGTACCAGTACACTTGTCCTCCAGTCCTCTGGCATCCTCTCACTCTTCAAGATCTTGTTAAACAAACTAGTCAGAAACTCTACTGCCCCCTCTCCTAGACACTTCCATACCTCCACAGGTATGTCATCAGGACCAACTGCCTTTCCGCTCTTCATCCTCTTCAACGCCCTCCTCACTTCACTCTTACTAATCTTTGCTACTTCCTGCTCCACACCAGTCACCTCTTCTACTCTTCGTTCCCTTTCATTTTCCTTGTTCATCAATTCTTCAAAGTACTCCTTCCATCTTCCCATCACACTCCTGGCACCTGTCAATACATTTCCATCCTTATCTTTAATCACTCTAACCTGCTGCACATCCTTCCCATCTCTATCTCTTTGTCTGGCCAACCTGTACAAATCCACCTCTCCCTCTTTAGTGTCCAACCTAGCATACAAGTCCTCATATGCTCTTTGTTTGGCCTTTGCCACCTCTACCTTCACCTTACGCTGTATCTCCCTGTACTCCTGTCTACTCTCTTCAGTCCTCTGTGTCCCACTTCTTCTTAGCTAACCTCTTTCTCTGTATGCACTCCTGAACTTCCTCGTTCCACCACCAAGTCTCCTTGTCCGCTTTCCTCTTTCCAGATGACACACCGAGTACCCTCCTACCTGTCTCCCAGATCAAATTAGCTGTAGTAGTCCAGTCATCTGGAAGCACCTCCAAACCACCCAGATTCTGTCTCAGCTCCTCCCTGAAAACTACACGACATTCTTACTTTTTCAACTTCCACCACTTCGTCCTCTGCTCTGCCTTAGTCCTCTTCATCTTCCTCACCACCAGCATCATTTTACACACCACCATCCTGTGTTGTCTGGCTACACTCTTACCCACCAATGCTTTATAGTCAGAGGATGTAACACTCCGGAGGGTTCACCATGAGTGATTCGGCGTGTTGATGATGGCCATTTCCTGCGACTGCCGCCAAACCGGCCAAATACATTCTCTTTTCATCTTTCCTGTATACTGTTTTTCATTCTATGGTAAATACTGCGGATACGTCCTAACACATTTACTATTGATATCAACGTAACAACATCTGACATTACTGGTGAGTGGGTAGTCTCGTCCGCTATCTCTCATGTGCTTGTAGTAAACCACTGTCACTTCCACAACTTTCTTTTCATGTCATGTTCTGCCCCCTACTCGAAGTACCCAATCACCACCCCTTGCCCAGTTACCGAGTATTTCTTCACAAGTGAGAACACATTTCACATGGACTATCTCCTTGTTGGTTACTTGTCTGAAAGGGACCTGATCCTCCTGACATTCTCTTGGTTGGTGGACAAGTGCTCTACCTGCTGAGCCACAGTCGCCCTGAATAGCCACAGTTTCTGGTCTTTACTTCCTGAACGTCAATCAACAAAAAACTTATAAAATCAATATCCTTCTCTTCAATTCTGTTAGACTGGAAGCCTTATCAGTATGCAGGGGGTGCAGCTCAGCTTGAGCATTGTTTGTCAAAATTGTATTTGGAAACAGATGCTACGCAGTTTACTGTCAAGTTGTAAAATAGAAGGATCAGTTTGTAAATTTAAATATTGGAAATATTTATCATTCACATCAGCTGTATATTGTCAGTGTAATTCAGAAGGGTACCTTTGAAGAAATCCCTATGTGAGAAAACATGGTATAAACATAACCTTTTGGTGTTATGTTGGAATTGATGTGGTCCTTAAGCTAGTTAAGATATTTGCATTTATGTATTAGCTTTAAAGATGTAGCGTGAAAACTGCACATCAAAGACCCTGTACAGCTTTAAAACACTCCTGTGTGTGTTTTTAAGATTCACAACAGCTAGATGCCGTGCGTGTAAATCATTTGGGAGAATTTAGCTGAGTGCTTTAAATTCCTTTTACAGCTGCTGGCTCACAGCAATCGAAGCTGTCCGCCCCTCATGCAGAATCAGACGGAGGGATGGCATAACAGTAATGCAACCCAATCACATTTACACTTTCACATGTAAAAATCAACATGATCACTAGCCATAAAAGCTATCTGCTAAGGCAAATCTTTCAGTTTTGCAAATTAAGTAGTCATTTGGGCAGTCGGGTAAGAACACTGCAACCAAGTGATGATTTGTTGTACGTGTCGTCATTTGCTGATAAACTGAACCAGTCACTGAACAAATCGTGCAGCTCTTGAAACCCTCTGTGGCAGCAAGTCTTTCTGAAGAAACTGACTTGGAAAAACCGCAGATGAGATGTGATTAATTGAGCCATTATGTCATCAGATTACTAACCCCTTCATTGAAACAACATCAGGTTGATTTTTAGTTCTAATTACCTTGCTAAAAAGAAAATAGCTGTATCAGCAGAGGAAGAAAATAAGATGGAGTATAGAGTAGTCGGGCAGCAGGGGAATAACTTGTCAATTTGTGCTGCGTTTTTACATCCTTTGGCATATATAGATACCATAGGTAGTTTGTGGTGTCACTATTGACCATTTGACACCATGGAAACAACTTTACATACACACAAAATCTGGGTTAGCGTTGGGGAAAACAATTTAGGGTTATGATATGTAAAGAGACAGTGTTTGGATTAGGCACAAAAACTTCAGGGTGAAGTCAATTTACAAAAACAAAATGCTACATACAGTGAAAACTTCCTACACCTAAATATAATATCCTAAAATGTTTTACTTACTAAATGGTATGTATTTGGAGAATTATTTTGTTAATTATATTATACAAAAAAGAGAATAGAGATCTTGTGCTCACTGTCTCATTTACCACATATCAAGAAAAACCTTTAGGTGTTTGTGGGGATAAATCATGGAGGACTAAAGAATGTTGCAGATTTATATATAAATAAAGATTAGACCATAATAGATTTAACTCCTCCAAAAAAACATAGCTAGTTCATGTTGTCATTTTTTTCATTAGCAGCAGCATAGAGGTGTGTGTTGTTTTTTTTTAAAAGACGTCCTGGAATTGATGTGCTTTAATGGCTTTTGTGTCATTTTATAGCCAGGTAGTCACTATCTGACAGATCTCAAACTCTCCAGCAAAATGAAGAATATTTGTTATAATACCACTTCACTGATAAAACAATAAAATGCTGCAGGATAAAATTCAATAAAAAATTCTCATAATATCGTAGTTATTGTTGTTTTATTAGTGTTGATCTTTGCTGCTTGAAATAAGGGAAAACTGGCCATGTGTCTGCATGCAAGCCAGCATGGAGAACTTGAAATCACCTTGCCTTTGCTGTTGTCACTTAAAATTCACAGGTGTGAATCACTATTCTTTGTCTCTGAATACAAACAGAATGTGTTTGCTTGTGTGTGTGTGTGTGTGTCTGTGTGTTTTATATTTCACCTGCCAGAGAGCTGCAGCCTCAGGGCAGAAACAACAGACCAACTCAGTCAGAGGAGTATCAGAATCCCTTGGATCAAGCACATACACCCACCCACACACATCAGACTGACAGCCTGAGCACCATTTATTTATTTATTTATTTATTTATTTATTATTTTTAGCCACGCTTACAAAGATGTAGGTGAACACAAACCTCCCCAGACACCAAATAGAGAAGACAGACATCCAGTTTGAAAAGCACACACACACAAATCTTTGTGTCTGAGACACACACACACACGTGCAGTTATATGACTGGAGGCCGCCCACCAATTCAGGGCTAGAGAACACCTCAACCATGTTCAGAGTACTTAAAATCTTTATAATGCATACTCAAACTCAAAATCTCATCAGTCTCAAACTCAAAATCAGTCATTTATAAACTGTTAACCTTAAATTAAGAGTTTACTTTAAGAATCCACCTTTGACTTTGACGTTTATCTTTAATGTATCCTGTCACTTTTCTGCACACTGCGTTGGTTTTCTGCTAAAGGACTCTTTACTGATTAATCGTAGGTCTTACTTTATTTGCATGCAGATTTTTCTGGACAAGGATTACTACTTGACATGTGACATACCTACCCCGTCTCCTAAAAATTATGTTCCTATACAACTAAAGCAATTACGTTTCGTGTGAATACAATGACAATACTCTGTCATGTAACATAAATGTTGAGTTGCATATACATTGATAGTGAACATATCAATGAAATGTTACCAGACAACATATTTTTGTCCGCCAAAATATCCAATCTCCCAGCAACAAATCTGGTTATGTTTTCTGCCGTAATACGCAATCCTGCAGTAAAATGTCCAGTTTGTTTGACTACAACCTTGCTAAAGCCTGTGGATTGTACGTAATAATTATGTTCCCTACAAAAATGTAATCGCGTTTGCAATTTAGTTGTATAGGAACATATTTTTTTTAGAAGACAGGGTTGGACATACGCTTGTATGACACAACCACCTGCTCTTCTAAAATATACAACTAGCTAATGTTAACTAAGGAATGGATTTGCTGTCTCCCCATTTCCCCTGGACCAAAACTCTGCTAAAATATGGTGGCTTCACAATGTATTGAGATCCTTTCACTTCATAGATGGTTTATGTGAATGGGTATTAGTAAACCAACGCTGCATTGTCTACACTTTGTACATACATCATTCCAGGTCATCCCCTTTTTCTTCGTCTTACAGAGTGCAGAATGTTCCTGCTACATGCTCATTTGCTTTTGTCTTTGCAGTGAGTTAATTTGCCCCTTGTCAGTCGGATCAAAGGCAATGCGAGCCGACAGCAGTTGGTACAGATACATTAGATAAAAAGTCTGCAGTGTTTCTTTCTTAGTTTGTGCGTTATGTGTGTGTGCATGTGTATACACAGTATCTCTCATGGAGTATTTTGGATCAACTGTGGTAACTGCAATCATCCTCTGAGAATCAGTAGTTTGCATCAGAAGTGTTTGGCTCTGCCCCTTAATTCTTACTGTAAAACCTCCAGTGAAAAGTTCACACACACCTAAATAAAGTCAATCTCATGTTTTGTTTTCTGAAAGCTAACTGTGAAATAGTGCGCACACCAACATTCTCCCACATTTTGTTCTGATATCTTTGTGTACTCCTCCAGTGCCATGTTGATTTTCACTGTCCAATCATTATGCATGTGTACACACAATCACAAGTGCATACATATTTGCTCAACCATAACCTCGTTCAGTCCCATACAACCTCTATCTCAACAGTTTCCTCCATTTTTCTCTGTGAACTGAGCTAATGGACTGTACAGTCAAATTTGATTGGGAGTGAGTTTGACGAGCGTGTAGAGTTGGGATTATTGCGCTGAAAAGTTTTGCTTGGTGTCTTCGGTGTGGTGCTGGGACCACCAGACACCGTTCGTTGGCAGACCGCAGCGGATGGGAAGGATTGTAGAATTGAATGAGTGAATTGAGGCAATCAGTAGCTTTTGAGTTAACCACCCTGTAAGCAAGAGACAGAGCTTTGAACCTGATGTGAGCAGCTACGGGAACCAGTGTAGAGATCTGAACAGTGGTGTGACATGGTTCTTTTTTGGCTGATTTAAAAATGAGGCGAGCTGCTGCAAAGATATAACAAAGATGCAACCATAATGGCCCAGTCAGCTAAAAGCTTGTCTGAAGAAGACAGGGTCACTGACTAAAATAAGGTTGCCCTGAGTTTTAAAAAGGGTTTTAGGGACCACAATCAGATTTTGAGCTGATGACCTCAATTCTCTAGGGAAGCCATAAGGGCCTGGCCATGAGGTGCTATAAGTGAGCAGCCCAATTTTAAAATCAATTCTATATTTTTATTGGTAACCAGTGAAGAAAATATAAAACCAGTGTGATGTGGGATCTTCTACCGGCTCCTGTGTAAAAGCCTTGCTGCCGAGTTTTGATCTTAAGGCACAATACTCTGAAGCTTTGTTTATCTCCCTGAACAATGCCCTTCTTGCATTGATCTGGTAATTGAGTTTAGATATAAAGGTTACTACACTCATTACAGACAAAATGCTCACACATTGTTTGTGCCTTGATTTTCATACTGTAAATGAGGGAAATCTTTCTTGCTTAAAAATAAATAAGCCTAAAAAATATTTTTTCATTAGTGAAAATTTTTTAAAGGGACCGTGTCCATCGTAGAAAGTAGTTTTAGTAGTAAAAACATTATGTGAATATTTGAGTGATAATCTAAAACTGTGGTTGCCAACCCATCCTGTTGATCCTGGTGCACTCTGTGATTATTCCACAAAGCTGTCCAGCTTTCTACCATCTATCCAAACGCGAATTAAGCATCAGTGCACACATAGACAATCTTTGTGCCTCCTGTGTCAGTGGCTAGATTAAATGACTGTTAATGTTGTGAATTTCATTGAATCTCCTGCTTTAACGAGCATGCCTGCGCATGGACAGTGCGTCACAACATTGTTTCTGTGCAATAGGTTACTGGTTCACTGTACAGGTAAACCAAAATCTCTTCAAGCTGCATCATTTGATATGATAAATATAACATCTTGTATTAAGCATGGTTGTTAGATTTGGTCCTTGTCAGTGTTACTCTTGCTAACCATTCAGGTTAGTAGTATGTTGTTGGACAAAATGTGCACATGCTCGTGCACCAGAAAACACAGTGTGTGGGGTGCAGTCCTTATTAGAGATTCAAAGGTGGACATGGAGGGTTATCAGTGGTTTCTTTTGTACAAAATAAACTCTTGTGTGCATGAATTTTAATACAGCTTAACCACACCTCATGACTTTTGTATTTCAAGCACTATTTTTTAAACTTTATTTTTTACCCTAATCCAGGTGCGAAGACACTGTTTGAGTCAGTTCTAATACATATGTATCCATTACGTAAAATAATATCACAACCTGACTGAACAGCTGAAACCAACTTAGTGTGACGCGCTGTATTTGTTAGAAGTATCTGATGCAAACATAGTTGGTAAACACAGCTGGTGGTAATAGCTTGGAGTCACAACCAGGACTGGGAAGGTTTTCCACTTAGTAGTGAAGTACTGCCTTTTTTGTGTAATATTGCACATACTGTAATTCTGTGTTAATTATTACATAATTAAACTGCAGTTCATGTCTCGCAGTGAGTCATGTTTTAATTTTGATTTTGAGAACAGCTGATGCTCTCTTCATACTGTGACAATGCATAGGTGACCATAGGTAATAGGTGACCTTTTTTTTTTCTTTTTTAATTTCAGTTCTATACCATGTAAGCAAATTTGGTGTAAGACTGTCCTGGTGTTCGGTAGTGGTCTGTTAATAATTTTTTAATGATTTATGTTTATATAAGAAAATACGGAAGTTCCGGAAACTGCTTGTGATGTCTGTATTTCTTGTTTTGTCTAAAAATTCAGAGCTCAAACCCCCGCAAATATTCAGAATGAAATACCATACACCGATTTCTAAAAACTCCTATTGCTATAGCATAAAAATGCCATTGTGAGAAGGAAAATGTATCCTGACTGCTGCTAAAAGTTACATAATCTACTTTTGTTTCATGCTTGTAACTGAGTCAGCCATGTGGCTAGAGCTGTAGTTTTTTAATAGCTCATGAGGAGCGTTGCGTCTCAACACTCAGTGCAAGGTCAAACAAATAAAGCTCATGTGTTTTCTCCAACCCTAGAAGTCACCGCTGGCTGAAATCAAGATGTTTGGTACGTCGGACAACCTTTGGTTAAAATAATCTGTGGTCATACCCAGATTTGGGGCATTGAAATTCTGACACAAACGACATGCGTCAGCATGAAAAACTGTCTAATTACACATCTGTTTTCCGCTGCTGTTCATCATGCTCCCTTTGTTCTACTGTGATTCATAAATGGGAAATTATAAAAAAAGCTCCAGTCAAATAAAACATCTGCACAATTCCAGCTCAGACCTCCTATGCAGCTGAGTTCCTTTTGGTAGTCAATCCTTGACTCTTTAAACTGAAAAACTAAGAAATGTAAATATCTGCTGATTGTTTGAGTGTTTACAAAAAAGTTTATATATTTTTAAAAAGGTTTCAAATATTCTTTCTTCTTCTTCTTTTCTGTTTGGCTGTTGGGGTGCCTTCATCTAACCCTATCCTCTGCATCCTCTTCTCTCACACCAACTAACTTCATGTCCTCTTTCACTACATAAAAAGGTTTCAAATGTATGTTAATTTTAAAGAGCGAAACACTTCGTTATGATAACTAGGATTATGTAGTAACCCGACTTGTATTTCTTAAACATTTTTAAAAAATGTTTTGCTTTAACTTATGAAGTTATATTAACTTCAAATTAATAAGCAAATTACCTTACATTTACAAGTTTGTTTGGTAAAAGCGAGGCAATTGGTTTCCCGACTATTTTTGAATAAAGTCAACAAGTTCATATTTGCAGGCAAAGCCAAACTTGACAGTTGTCACAATATCAATGTGTCTTGTCATGTTCCTGTATGTAAATATTTTGCTTACTTCATACAATTCTTTGGGTTTTTGAAGCAAACCAAACAGTAACGGTATCTTTATTGTTGTAATAACACTGATAAAGTTCTGTTGTCTCTGGCTCTTATTAATCATTGGATGAAGGTCCTGAACATTTATTTTATCAGAGTATTTAGAGTGAAGGACTTAATGACCAACTTCAACAATGAAATGTTCATAGAGACATATTGGTGTACCTCTGCTAGTTCACCTTTTGTTTGTAGATTCATTAACATTGATCACCCTGAAATGAAAATTAGCTGTTTGGAAATAAGAAAGTGGCAGCACATTAGCTCTATAGTCATGTTATTGTGTATAAAATTACCTTTACCCTCTCACTTTATCCTTTTTAATTTTTTATTTCTTTTTTATTTTTGTCCTTTCGGCTTATCCTTTGAGTTCAGGGTCGCCACAGTGGATCATTGTCCGCATGTTGATTTAGTACAGTTTTTCTGATGCCCTTCCTGACGCAACTCTCCCCAATTTCTACCGGGATTGGACTGACACTGCACAGCTGGGAGGGGAACGGGAAGGGGCTGTTAGAGGTTCAGTGTCTTAACCAGAGACGCATATAGTCGGGACCAGGGATTGAACCCCTGACGGACCACAGGGTACCAACTGAGCTACAGCCACCCCCTCTTTATCCTTTTTTTAAATAATAAAACTAATTAAACAAGATGTCTGAAAAGGTTTTGCAGGTCTTTAGTTGATTTCCCATTATGTACATGTTTAAATGTTTACTCTTACATACATGTCATGTTAACAAACTCTCTTCATGCAAAGCAGCAATGCAGAAACTTTGACTTAGTATATTTGTTGTCCTCATCTGGATTAAAAATAGTTGTAGCATGTAGTACCATCTTTTTACCACTTTACAACTGATAGCAGTTGAAAAGATTTTCTGCGCATGTAAGAGCATCTGTTTGTGTGTCTGCACTTCTTACTTTTTACTTACACACAGCTCTAGCCTTGCACTGCTGCAGCTGCTGCTATAAACTTCTCAATTGAATGTAAATGAAGAAGAAAATGGTTGAGTTCTTGTTTTTCCACTCATTGCTTTCCACTGCCTCTGGGGTGTGTGTGTGTGTGTGTGTGTGTGTTTGTGTGGGTGGGTGTGTGTGGGTGTGGTGTGGTATGGTGTGGTGTGGTGGCTGAATATTATGAGCATGCCCTGATCAGTATACAGAACAGGAATAGGTGATTTGTCTTTTCGGGGGAGTCTGGGCTTTCTTTTGACACTGAGTCAATTCTGCCTCTTTCTGTGTCTAATAGATAAAACTGTATTTAATTTATACTCGAGGCTCATTGCTTTCATTTGTTACTGTAAAATAGCTTGAACTTCAGCAGTTTTACCTGGTTTTCATTTAAACATTTTATTTTGCCAGGCACTAGACACATTTCCATTTGCCTGTTGCATGATTGATTTGCACATAATAGAAAAGTTTTCATCTAATTTCACCTCTCGTAATTATACATATGAGCACTATCTTATGGAATTTTGTGGTTCCTTCAAAACATTTTGTGTGCACATAAAGTTTTTAATTTTTGGAAGATACTGCAGTATTGTTTTGAAACTACTTGTTGCAGTTCACTTTCTTCATGCTCACTGAAAGTGTGTGCAGCTTCAACGTGATTTTTTATAGACCTCACCTTGGTTGTAAGGAATTATCCTCCTGTTAGTGTGTTCTTTTCGTTTCGGCTGTTCCCTTTCAGGGGTCGCCACAGCGCATCATGTGCCTCCATCTAACCCTGTCCTCTGCATCCTCTTCACTCACACCAACTAACTTCATGTCCTCCCTCACTACATCCATAAATCTCCTCTTTGGTCTTCCTCTAGACCTCCTGCCTGGCAGCTCCAACCTCAGCATCCTTTTACCGATATATTCACAATTTCTCCTCTGAACATGTCCAAACCACCTCAATCTGGCCTCTCTGACCTTATCTCCGAAACATCTAACATGAGCTGTCCCTCTGATGTACTCATTCCTGATCCTGTCCATCCTCGTCACTCCCAAAGAGAACCTCAACATCTTAAGCTCTGCTACCTCCAGCTCTGCCTCCTGTCTTTTCTTCAGTGCCACTGTCTCTAAGCCGAACAACATCGCTGGTCTCACCACCGTCTTGAAAACCTTTCCTTTCATTCTTGCTGATACTCTTTTGTCACACAACACACCTGACACTTTTCTCCACCCGTTCCAACCTGCCTGCACTCGCCTCTTCACCTCTTTTCCACACTCTCCGTTGCTCTGAACCGTTGACCCTAAGTACTTAAAGTCCTGCACCTACTTCACCTCTGCTCCCTGTAACCTCACCATTCCACCTGGGTCCCTCTCATTGACACACATGTATTATGTCTCGGCTAAGCTTCATTCCTCTGTTTTTCAGAGCAGACCTCCACCTCTCTAGATTTTCCTCCACCTGCTCCCTGCTCTCACTACAAATAACAATGTCATCTGCAAACATCATAGTCCATGGAGATTCCTGTTTAATCTCATCTGTCAGCCTGTCCATCACCAGAGCAAACAAAAAGGGGCTCAGAGCTGATCTTTGATGCAGACCCACCTACAGCACACCTCACCACGGTCTTAAAGCTCTCATACATGTCCTGCACCACTCTAACATACTTCTCTGCCACTCCAGACTTCCTCATACAATACCACAGCTCCTTTCTCGGCACCCTGTCATACACTTACTCTAAATTTACAAAGACACAATGCAACTCCCTATGACCCTCTCTGTACTTCTCCATCAGCATCGTCAAAGCAAATACTGCATCTGTTGTACTCTTTCTAAGCATGAAATCTCGGCACCCTGTCATACACTTACTCTAAATTTACGAAGACACAATGCAACTCCCTATGACCCTCTCTGTACTTCTCCATCAGCATCGTCAAAGCAAATACTGCATCTGTTGTACTCTTTCTAAGCATGAAACCATATTGCTGCAAACAAATGCTCACCTCTGCCCTTAGCCGAGCTTCCACTACTCTTTCCCACTGCTTCAGTGTGTGGCTCATCAGCTTTATTCCTCTGTAGTTGCCATAGCTCTGCACATCTCCCTTGTTCTTAAAAATTGGCACCAGTACACTTTTCCTACAGTCCTCGGGGATCCTCTCACTCTCCAAGATCTTGTTAAACAAACTAGTCAGAAACTCTACTGCCACCTCGCCTAGACACTTCCATACCTCCACAGGTATGTCATCAGGATCAACTGCCTTTCCACTCTTCATCCTCTTCAACGTCCTCCTCACTTCACTCTTACTAATCTTTGCTACTTCCTGCTCCACACCAGTCACCTCTTCTACTCTTCGTTCCCTTTCATTTTCCTCGTTCATCAACTCTTCAAAGTACTCCTTCCGTCTTCGCATCACACTCCTGGCACCTGTCAATACATTTCCATCCTTATCTTCAATCACCCTAACCTGCTGCACATCCTTCCCATCTTTACCTCTTTGTCTGGCCAACCTGTACAAATCCACCTCTCCCTCCTTAGTGTCCAACTTAGCATACAAGTCCTCATATGCTCTTTGTTTGGCCTTTGCCACCTCTACCTTCACCTTACTCTGTATCTCCCTGTACTCCTGTCTACTCTCTTCAGTCCTCTCAGTGTCCCACTTCTTCTTAGATAACCTCTTTCCCTGTATACACTCCTGAACTTCCTTGTTCCACCACCAAGTCTCCTTGTCCACTTTCCTCTTTCCAGATGACACACCGAGTACCCTCCTACCGGTCTCCCTGATCAAATTAGCTGTAGTGGTCCAGTCATCTGGAAGCACCTCCGAACCACCGAGAGTCTGTCTCAGCTCCTCCCTGAAAACTACACGACATTCTTCCTTTTTCAACTTCCACCACTTCGTCCTCTGCTCTGCCTTAGTCCTCTTCATCTTCCTCTCCACCAGCATCATTTTACACACCACCTCCCGTGTTGTCTGGCTACACTCTCCACTACCAATACTTTACAGTCACTGATCTCTTTCAGATTACAACGTCTACACAAGATGTAGTCCACATGAGTGCTTCTACCTCCGCTCTTGTACGTTTCCCTATGTTCCTGCCTTTTCTGTAAGAAAGTGTTCACTACAGCCGTTTCCATCCTCTTTGCAAAGTCTACCACCATCTGTCCTTCTGCATTTCTTTCCTGAAGACCAAACCTGCCCATCACATTCTCATCACCTCTGTTCCCTTCACCTACATGCCCATTGAAATCTGCCCCAATCACCACTCTCTCACCTCTGGGGATGCTCTGCATCACTTTATCTAACTCACTCCATAATTTCTCCTTCTCTTCTAACTCACATTCTACTTGTGTGGCATAACCACTCACAACATTGAACATCACCCCTTCAATTTCCAGCTTCAGACTCATCAACCTGTCTGATACTCTAATTACCTCTAGAACATTCCTCACCAACTCCTCTTTCAGTATAACTTCTACTCCATTTCTCCTCCTATCTGACCCATGGTAGAACAACTTGAACCCTGCTCCTAAGCTTCTAGCCTTGCTACCTTTCCATCTGGTCTCCTGGACACACAGTATGTCCACCTTCCTTCTCTGCATCATGTCAATCAACTCTCTGGCCTTCCCTGTCATAGTACCAACATTCAAAGTCCCTACTGTCAGTCATACATTCTTAGCTTTCCTCTTCTCTCTCTGCCTACGAACACACCTTCCTCCTCTCCTTCTTCGTCCTCGACCAACAGTAGTCCAATTTCCACCGGTACCCTGTAGGTCAACAGCACTGGTGGCGGTCGTTGTTAACCCGGGCCCCGACCGATCCGGTATGGAAGTCATTGTCACGATTTGCATGTTTGATTTGGCATGTGTTTTACGTCGGATGCCCTTCCTGCCACAACCCTCTGCATTTATCCAGACTTGGGACTGGCACAAGAAGACACTGGCTTGTGCCCCCTTGTGGTTGCATTCCTATCATTTATACAGTAACAAGTCATTAATCTAAATCCAAAATCTATTGGATTGCAAGCATTTCTTTGTAGTAATTTATCAATGTTTTTAGTGAAGGTAAAAAAAAACGACCAAGCAGTCATTGCGGTTGCAATGTCCTCCTGTTAGTGTAATGATTCATTTTCAATAAAATGGCCATGACAACTTTAACAACTACACATCATATCCATTATTGTTTATTGACTCAGTGGAATAGATGTTTAAATACTTAGAGGTAACTTCACATATTTAGCACACTACTCCCTGAAGTTTATTCATTTTAAATAAGGCAACTACTACTGTACTGTATTGTTAGATGCATTTAGCTGTAAAAATCCATTGGAAAATGTTGATTAAATTTTGACTCAAACAGTAGAACTCCAAAAAACAAAAACAAAGGTAAAGGACCTTTGATTTGACATAATTTAGTTGTCAGGAATGAGCATTCTCACATCAGAGATTCCAGAAACAAAACTGCCTATTAAATGTGTTTTTACAACAGGAGACTGGACTAAGTCTAATATCTGTTGGCACCAGTATATTCCTGTGTTTGAGTATTTAGAACAAAAGTTAGTATTTCACCAGTTTTTTAAGCCTCTGTCAGACATGAACTTAGGACAGTGTGTGAAGAATTCAGCCTTGGACATTGTCCGAAGTGGCCTTTCAGACATCTGACAATGGGAGATCACCCTATTGAGAAATATTCACACATGCTAGAATCTGCTCAATTTCAGTATGTGATCAACGAGCACAAGAGGCACAGCTTGATAGAAAATGTAGGCTGTGGCAACAGCATTTTGTTATACAGACATTACACTCGGGTCTTGAAGGATATAGGCCAGATGTTGGGAGCGCCTCACTCGGACATTCACACATACACCCCCTCCTAAAAAAGTCAGGATAATGTCAGAATTCCAGTGGATGTCTAAGGAATTTCTGCTAAAAAAACAACTCTGGGAAGTACTGCATCCCAAGTACTCTGTGATTAGAGTCACAATTATAAGAGCACATGCAGCACACCTCTGCAACACATAACACATTCTTGTTTTCTAACTAAACAGAGGGAAGGGTTCCTTATTTTGTAGGAATGACCACTGGCAGCCCCCGTGCTCTTTAGATTATATTGGAAATTTTAAAATGAGTGGGAAGGAGAATGGAGGAGTGGAAACCAACACTTTGAGAGTGGTTGTGCTGAAGTGTCATTAGTTTGGTAGTAAGTTGTGGTAGACAAGCAAGAGGTTAAAACAAACTCTTCACATAGCAGTTTTAACTCACTATGAGCAAAGTTCTGAGTTCAGATGGCTTCAAATAGTTGAAAAATATATGTAGGTTTAGATCCCCTTGGATCCAAGATGGCACTACAACCCCAATTAAACAAATGTTAGGAGGATGTGTAAAATGTAAATAAAAACAGAATGCAATGATTTGCCAATTTCACCAACCCATATTTTATTCACAATAGAATACAAACAACATCAGATGTTGAAACTGAGGCATTTTGAAGCTCATTTTGAATTTGGTTTCTGTCCTTCCCTCCGTACATATGTGTGACCAGAGCATGAGGTTGTATTATTTGAGCATTCTTTGGTCCTTTGATCAAATTATATTTTGTTGTTCTTCAGAGAGCCATAAAAGAGAAAAAGTGAGTATATAAAATACAGTAGTTCATCTGTTGTGTTAATAATTGCCTTCACACTGTCATTGGTCCTTTTATTCTTTGACTTTATAAGATGTTGAATGTGCTGGAGTTTTATGTTCCACGCTCTTTGTGTTTATGTATGAGCTGTTAGTTCTATTGAAATTGACACTAAATGGCTGAGGGCTACTAGGAGAAGTAACTTTGAGGAAACAATATCACTTCAGTATTTTATGTTTTTGTTTTATGAGTTGTGTTTGTGTGACTCAGTATCATCCAAGCTTTCATTGGTGAGCTCTATTTATTGCAGGACATGAGGCACTGATTATTGACCTTCCCCCGAAATTCTGTTTAAATACATTTAGATAGTAGGAGGGGTTACCTTTTTTTTTTTAGAAAAAAAAAACATGAAGCAATAAAAATGAGATTGAGCTGCTAACTTCTCACCATGACTTGAATGAACAAGTGCTTGTCTAAATTCCCTGTCTCATTTTAAAAAGTTTGTCTTAATGTGGCCACTCACAGGCTGACCTGACAACAGTTTTTGTGTTAATGAACCCCCTCTACCTTTCTATGCTGGCTGGTTATTTTCGATCAACACAGTAACTGGTTAGCGTCCCGTTTAATTAAGTCTGGTTTATCTCAGTGTTGCCAAATTTATGCAGTTCTGATAAACCTTAAGGTCGGCTCAGTTGCAATAGTCCATCTGTGTAATAAAACCAGGAGCAGGGCTTGTTATTGCAGAATGGGACTAAATGCCTCCTACCACTAAGTGGTTTTATTGTGTCAAAGTGAAATGTTTCATTTTCTGAACTTTTCGAATTTTCTCCTGTTCAAAAACAGCACTCTTGGTCTATAGCTGAATAAAAAAGTCAGTTATCAGTCAAGAATTCATCCACAGTCAAGAGAATCTACAAATAGAGTTGTTTTAATAACAGAACTGTCAAAAGTGAAGAAAACCTTGAAGCTCAAAATCCATTCATGCATCTTCAATGACAAATCACAGGCTGATTGGTTTTTGCTGTCAAAATATGAAGTGATTCTGAAAGATGGTTAAGAATAAGAGTCACTTCAGAGGAGTTCCACAACTTTTAACACTGGTCTAGTCCATATGAAAATGAGCACAATACATAAGCAGGATTTGCTGTGCTGACTTTACATCAGAATTCAAGGTTATTTAATAGCTGAAAACATACAGACTGATTAATAGATAAATAACTCACACACACCAATTGATTTTCAGTACACACACTGTCTTAGCAGCCAGAGACAAACACATAATAAACATGGAGACAGCGCACTGGGTGACAGGTAGGAACAAGAGCAAAGTTATTTGAGCAACATCATGGTGTTGAATGGCAAATTATCTAGTTGTTATGAGCTAAACATTTGTTTTGACAGGTCACCCATTACAAATAGTTTGCAATTATATAATACTTTGCTACTTATTGGTACTCAAAGATGGAAATTGGTGACATCAAGGTGTCCTAGTAAATATGGCTGCGTGATGATGTAAGTTTATGGACTGTACCGAAGGTTTCACAAACTCAAAGACTACTTGTGGAGTTTTAACTAACCCTGTGGACATATCCCATCTTGGTTCTGCATTGCAATACTAATTAGCCTGATGTGCAGAGAATGCTGTAATTACTGGCCAAAAGCTCTAACTTTCAAAGACTATAACTCTCCCACTGTGGGGCCAATTGTCAGTAAACCTGTCAGTTAAATGCAGCCATTCAGTGCTAATTAGCTTTGAGGTCAATCAAATAAAAAATCAGACTTTTAATATGCCATAAATCAAGTGAGCTCATCACTAATTGATTTTTTTCTCAAGTTTTAATTTTTACACCACTGGGACAACATGTTTTAGCACAATTTATGTGTTATATTAGCACAAGTTAATACAAGTTATATTAAAAACCCTCTAACAACCTGCAAAAAACTATAATGGCTCTACTCTATGATCCACTCAGACACTGTTTTCGTGATGACACTCCCATGTTTCATGACAATGGAACTTCAATAGATTCTTAACAGCAGGATGTTGATTGCGGAAACATGGGATCAATGGAGATGTATTCGGCTTTTGTTCCTTAACATGATGTTCTTGCTTAAATCGACCAGCACACATATCCACAGCCACGCTTGGCATAGGTGGATTTTTTTATCGATTCCCAGTAACTGTGCAATTGTCGATGCTGTGTGTTGTGCATTGCCTCTTAGTCTTTGATTTATAGCAGCAGTATTTCACAAGCAGTGATTTATCAAAGGAAAAATGGCTAAAGCGTTCTAAAACAAGCCCACTTCATTACTCAAGCCTCACATCACAACCCCGTGTATGATAAACTAAGCCTGTTAACAGGAAGTGCTGATTAACAAGGTTAGCTGAGAAGGTAGGAGTGTGTGGTTTTTAATGTATAACGCAGTTAGTCTGCCTCTCAAAAGCTAATGAATGAATCCCTGGACAAAACGCTGGGTTTTATGTGTTTTTTTTTTTTCTTTTTCTTTTTTTTTTTTCTGCTTGTATTATGCTGGATGAGAGGCCACTGCAGCAGCCTGAGTGTGAGAAAAGTAGTGTTTCTGTCCAGCTCTTATTGCACTGCAAAACTTCAACTCAGCAGATGAGTCATGAATCATCAGCTTTGCAGAGCTGCCTCCTTCTCTTTTTAGATCTTTATTCAAGTCAAGTGGCTTTTATTGTCATTTCTACTATACACAGTGGTACACAGTACATAGTGGAAACGAGATAATGTTCCTCCAGAACCAAGGTGCTACAAAACAACATAAGCTATGTAAAGTGCATCGAGTGCAACCTAGTGCAAACAGTGCAGACGAGAAACAGTACAGACAGTGTAGACAGACGACACAAAATAAAACAGGACAGGACACAAAACCTGAGACAGTGCCGACCCGTAAACCTATTGTATACTTCGATTTTACAGTACAGTGCAGTCAAGTGTGCTAAAGGTGCAAAAAGCAGCATGTAAACAGTATAGTCCAGTTAAATGTCCAGCATGTATGCAGTGCAATCTCAGTGGAATTTGCAAAAAAACAGTAGACAAACAGTTTAGTGCGGTTAAGTGTAGAATAATAATAATAAATAAGGATAATAATAATAATAATAATAACAAGTGGTGGTAGAATGAATTGAGATGAGTAATGAGTGATGAGTGTGTGTTGAGTTCGGGTTGTAGTGTGTGTGAGTTCCATTTCAGTTCTGTGTATTGAGGAGCCTGATGGCTTGCGGGAACTGAAAACTGTTGCACAGTCTGTGCGGCCCAAATGCTTCAGAACCTCTTTCCTGATGGCAGGAGTGTTAGGAGTGTGTGTGACGGGTGTGTGGGGTCATACACAATGCTCTTGGTATTGCGGATGTAGCGTGTGGTGTAAATGTGCATAATAGAGGGGAGAGAGACTCCAATGATCTTCTCAGCTGTCCTCACTATCCTCTGTAGGGTCTTGCGATCCGAGACGGTGCAGTTCCCAAACCAGGCAGTGATGCAGCTGCTCAGGATGCTCAATGGTCCATCTGTAGAACATGGTCAGAAAAGGGGGAGGGAGATGGGCTTTCCTCAGCCTTTTCAGGAAGTAGAGATGCTGCTGGGCTTTCTTGGTGATGGAGCTGGTGTTGACTGACCAGGTGAGGTTGTCCGCCAGATGACCACCAAGGAATTCGGTGCTCTTGACAATCTCCACTGAGGATCCATCAATAATCAGTTGAGAATCAGACATTCATTCACGATCTCAGCTTTTTCTCTCCCTATCTCTCCATCCAGCTATTTACTTGTAATCCTTGCTCCAACCTTTCTCCAATTCCTCATTTGGTTTGAGCATCCAACTCAAGTCTCTCAGTTTTGCTCCCTATCTCTAAGCTTTCGCTCTTTGGCTCTTTCCTCATAGACCAACTTCGGCACTATTTTCCATGTGATCTCCTGTCATTGACAGTGCATATTAATTTAGGTGATTTGATGGCTTCCTTTAGATATTTTCAGTCAGCCTTAACAATCTGATTGATTTTGATTAGACTTGGAGACATATATTCATGATCTTATTCATATTTATACTTCATTATTTTGGATTGTGCAATGAAACCAGAATATTCAGACAAAGCCTATATAGGCTTAAAGAGAGCATGCAAACTCTAATGGAAATCATAGTTTGGATACATGACCCTCTAGCTATGAGGTTGGGGTGCTAAGTACTGCTGCCTTCCTTGATTAAAATACTTTTTGTTCATTCAGGATGGGGCAAGAGCACTCTGTGAACCCTCAAAATGATGTCATTGTGGAAATCAAGGGAAGAACATTTAGTTTTGAATTCAAAATCAAAACCTCTTCCCTTAAGAGGATCTTAATGATTTAGACCTATGTTGCATGAGCAAAGATATTTTAGTGCAGAACAATTAACTTTACCATGTCAGATGACAATAATACCTAGAGTAAATGGAAAAAACGAGAATAAACTTGAGTAAAATGAAGTTCATTCTAGCACATGATCAAAAGAAAGAGTCTAACTGGGTTTTTCGACTGCTTAATTTAATTCCATCAGTGACGGAG
This sequence comes from Channa argus, assembly GCF_033026475.1. Lineage (NCBI taxonomy): Eukaryota > Metazoa > Chordata > Actinopteri > Anabantiformes > Channidae > Channa > Channa argus. Next base: position 26,096,001 of record NC_090204.1, read on the forward strand.
CAGAACATTTAGTCATGTGACAGTGTTTTGGGTTTAAACAGGATAGGCACTCCCAAGTGAAATATAAGTGATAAAATTTTACCGCTGGCAGAATTTGTAGTCTGTCTGATTTTGCTGTTAACTGTCTTTCATGGCTTTCAAGTTGAACCCTCTTCAGTTATTTTACAACCTGTCTCACTCATCTTTACCTGGATGTTTGGCAGCTGTTGCTGTTGAAGACAGTTGATAGAGATGTATCTAAGCTGTCATCTCTGCACTGCTTAGGGATTTGACAGCTCACTTCCACTCAGCTTAGTCTCACTTGTCTGGCAGTGTATAATATTCCTTTTTATCATTGCCTTAGATTTTTTGAATAAGATTCAATTCCCTGCAGACAAGAGTTTGGCAGAGCACGAAACCTTTTCTTCTGCTTTAGACTTCGAAGAAAAAATCCGCTGGGACATTGATTTTTATCACAGTGAGAGGTGAAGGGAGGAAATAGTTGAACGAGGAGGCAACTAAAGTGTTTCTTTAAGGATCGGTCGGATGGGAGTGTTCTTCCTGTAGATTACATGGGTTGGTAACAGAGATCTAATTTGCCCTCTGAGTTTGATGACTTAGACATGTATAAAAATGTCTCATATTTCTACTCTAATTAAATAACCTACCCCTCTGCTTGGATAGTGTGCCTGTAATTTCTGGTCAATAAAGCTTATTTATGAATATTTTACTATATATTGTCAACACAATGTTCTTATTTTCTAAGTCTCTTAACTGCTATGGTAAGCAGAACAAGACATACGACTATGCAGGTGATGTTAATTAGAATTACAGGTAACCATTTAGCAGATGCTTTCATCTAAAGACAACACACATTCCATTACATTTACATTACCAAAATTACAGAAACTTAAGTATGGATGGAATAAATATTATAGAACCCTTTTAATGGAAGAATGTGCAACTGCTTGGGTTTAACTTTTGGTCATTGGGCTGTATGGTATCATTGAATTTACTGCTATTCCTGTAAACCTGCAGCAAATGGCCACTTATATAGCACTTTTTCCAAAGCACTTTACAATGTTGATTCCCATGCAAACAGACACTCACACATCAATGGTGGTGCCTGCCATCCAAGTTGCTTAACTGACCAACCAGGAGTAACTTGGGGTTCATTGTCTTGCCCAAGGATACTTTGTGACTCGTTTCCAGGACCGGGGATCTCCGCTGCATAGCAGGAAAAGGGCTCAGTGGGTCAAGAAATACGAGCAAATCACACAACTGGTCAGGTTATAATCAAACTGGTGCGAGACCTTATTTAAAACAGAAATTAAATTATTACAGAAACGCTCTATTCTTGTTAAACTTACTGTATTTGCAGAATATTTTTTATATGTAGGGACATGTTGGCTGTATTTACTGGTGGTTATACTGCCAAATCAAATGATAGCTGCTTTACCCAAAGTCACTTACCTTAGCTTATTCAAAACCTTGTCTTTTGGTGCATGGGCTGTGCTCTTTAAGTGTCACTAAAGATTATGGAACTACACTCTGTGCACAATTATTAGGCAAGTTGATTTTTGAGGATTAATTTTGTTATTGTACAGCTACATTGCTCTTGGTCAATCCACAATGTTAACAAACCCTCAAAAATTTCAAAAAGAAAACCTCAGTGACCAATATAGCCACCCCTCTTTTCGATAACAGCCACAAGCCTTCCATTCACAGAGTCAGTCAGTTTCTTCATCTGGTCAGAATCAACTTTTTGTGCAGCCGCAACCACAGCCTCCCAGACACTGTTCAGAGAGGTGTACTATTTACCTCCACTGTAAATTTCGTGCTTAAGAAGGTTCTCAATAGGGTTTAAGTCAGGTGAAGAAGGGGGCCATGTCCTTGGTTTTTCATCTTTAAGGCCTTTACTGGCCACAAAACCTTTGAAAAATCTGTCTTCAGATATTTCTTGGCCCATTCTTGACATTTCAATGTATGTGTCTTGTTCAGAGATGGTCGGGTTTCAGCCTCTCTTACCTTGGCCATGTCTCTGAGAACTGAACACCTCGTACTTCTTGACACTCCAGGTAGGTTGCAGTTGTGGAATATGGCAGCACTGGAGGATTATGGGTTCCTGGTAGCTTCATGTTTGATTCTTCTCAAATCTCTGGCGGTTAATTTGCGTCTTTTCATCTCGACATGATTCTTGCGACCCTGTTGACTATTTGCTACAAAGCGTTTGATGGTTCTGTTATCACGCAGATAGACGCAGATAGACTCTAAACTCTAGATATTTCATTTTCTTTTTTTTCATTTCAGCTTCATTTTTTCTGAGGAGAAGAATCTGTCCAATAATTATGCACACGTTGATATAGGGTGTTCATTTCCTTAGGCCACACACTCCCTCATTACACAAATACACATCACCTGATATGTTTTAAATCCAATAAGCATTCAAGTTTATACAGCTTGGACTTGGAAATTATGGATAAAATGATGATATGGTCAAAATAATTGCTTCATCCCCTAATAATTGTGCACACATTGTATGAAGTAAAATTTCTGATTTATTTTTATTTTATTTATTTATTTATTTTTACAAACAGGACAAAGTAAAATGTATCAAATAAAATTAAGGACTGACAAAGCTAGGCAGACACTGTACAGATTAATCCCAAAAGATTTTAGAACTGGGCTGAATTTCGACCAGATGTGTTGCGATTTAACATGCAGTGTGCACAGGGCCCAGCCCACTATTAATCGCCTGAATGACCAGTTGTTCCCCTGAAGAACAATCCTGAAATTTTGTTTGGTTTTCTTATAAGTAGTTCTGCGGTCCAATTTCCTGCATGAGTTAACACATTGTACATTATTTCAAAATTTGCAGTGCCTTTCTTCCTATAAGAAATGTTACATGCATGGTGTTTTCTACTTTCTTCTACATTCCTAATGCATTGTAAGACTCTCAGAAATTATGTCAGCTCTAAGCCATCTTCATGTGGACTTTTTGTAGGAGTCCATTGGATCAGAAATTGGCCTGAAACCTTGTGATTGTGTGTGTGTGCGTGTGCGTGTGTGTGTGTGTGTGTGTGTGTGCGTGTGAGACAAAGAGATGGAAAAGTGGAGAGACAAAGATTGTACGAGTCACTGCAGATGACTGCTTGCTATTTAGACAGTCTGCTCGGCTGGATTGACAAAGACAATATCTGTACCACAAGACTCCAGCTGATGTGGCTTAGAGAAAAAGGCCAAAACAAATACCACATAAATGTCACTGAATGTATGGATGAGACCTAGTTTTTACTACACAAACAACTGTCCACACATAAACAGAAACAAACCCGAACGCACATTAGGCAGAGACAGCAAGGGTCCTATGCTAAGCTCCTCTGAGTGTCATTTCTTCATTAACTTTCAAAATCCAGCTATGCTGCTGCACTTATTTGAAAATGCTGAACAAATGTCATGGTGATGAGGTATCTAGGTGATCTTGGTGGTTTTCAGGGCACATGACAAATTTGTTAGTCTGCAGAGTGTAGGCTCTAAAAACGTGGGCCTTCTTCATAATAACAAAATAAGCAGCAAAATCTCAATATTGAGCCTACTCAAAGTGACAGTGTTGCAGGGTTTTTGCTATTAAAAATAGTAATGTTTTTGTTTGCAAATTTGCAAAATGTAATTTCAGCAGAGAGTTTGTACACATACGGCAACTGAAGCATTATTTATTGTTTGTCATTAGGTTTTCATTAAGTGTCCAAAAAGAAACGTGGAATGTTGGCTTTGCATTAAAAGAAATATAATTAACACAACCCATGCTGCATTTAATGATACTCACAACAAGTAGTGGCAAATTGACATTTAAATATATAAAAGACAGACTTGTAATTAATCCAGTCTTCCTAAGATTCTTGAGTTTTAACTTTGAGTAGCATATCACTCAGGATGGCATTACATTTTCAGGTTGTCTGTCTGTACATCCATCCCATTCTCATGAGCGTGGTATCCCAGGAATGTCATTGGGCAGTTTCTTTAAAATGTGTGCAAACATCTAATTTTCTAATTCAGCACAAGGCTCCACTTGGGCAGAGGGATAAACTGATTTTGGTGCTCAAAGACCAAGGTCACTGGAATCTCATATACACTATATTGCCAAAAACTGTCTGTTCCATTCGCGTGACCAATAAATTTCAGAAATATCAGAGGAAATTATATTACATCTGACACAAATGTCTACAGGGACTGATGGCCTGATAAGAATACGAGCTTGGACATGCCTGGACCTCTGAGGCATGTAAGCCGCAGGGCAGTATTTCTAGCCTGTGGAATAACAACAATCTCTTTGTTCTAAACATGACAATTTCTGTCTTTTTGTTTTCAGCCTTATTTTTATATTCATTTTTCATTCATCTGCTGATGTCAGTTAACTTTATTTCCGCAGCAGTGTTCCTTTGTCAACATAAATTAAAACCAACTTAAAAAAACTCCTGCATGCACTTGTGTTTACTTCCACTACTTTACATTTTGCGCTCAAGCTTTTTTCCCCCAGTTTTTTGTTTTGCAGGATATTGTACATGTCTGCACACAGTTTCTACCTACCTGCAGACTATGGTTTTCTTGAAGACTTGCATCCCATTGCATTTTCTATCTCACAGGATATTTTTGTTGTAATAGTATTACTTACCCTGCCTCCCCCTCACACTGTAAATATCACTATTTTCTTTTGAAGTATTTTATTTAAAGTTTACCAGGCTTAGTGTCACTAAGCGTGCCCCAAAATCCCATAGATTTTCAGACATCTGTGTGCCAGCCTCTGATTTTATTTTGAATTATCTTCCCTTTTTAATTTATGACCTATTTTATTCTTTCTTTTAGGATTTTCTATGTGTCTCATGACTCCCAGGATCTGAAGATCTTCAGCTACATTGCCAGAGATGGGCAAAGTAATGTTTTCCGCTGTAATGTCTTCAAGTCTAAGAAGAAGGTAACAGAAGGCTAGCCTTTTTAAAACTTTGACCTCTTAACCAGTAAAACATTTCCCTAAAGTATTGCATAAATACAGAGCCTAAATAAAGCCCAAGGGCTTGTAAGCTCATCTTTAGACATTTGGTTGAACCTGTGGTTACTGGATTCTTGGGTTAAGGTACAACTGCTGAGCTCTGAAAACCCTTTGAGTAGTTCTGTCACTCTTAATAAATGTTTTTTAAAGCTGTACCATTCTGACAGATGTTTATACTGAGCTTGGAGGAGTCGCACTGATGATGGTGTGGTCTAGTGAGTCTACTCTTTGCATTGCTTGCAAGACGGTGTTAATCAAGTCAAGTGTAAAAGATTGACAGTTTTTTTTGTGAGGTTTATAGTAAGTGCCCTTGAGCAAAGCACTTAATGTCAACCTGTTTGAGTGCAGCCACGTAGGTCTGGCTGGGATTGTACTGAGCAGATTCTAGGCCTAAAAAGAGCACTGTTCGAAAAAAATAAATAAATGTTTTGCTTAAAGCTTCAGAATGTATCAGACAGAAAAGGGCAAGAAGGTGCAGCTGGTTCGTTAATACTGCAAAAATGAGTATAGAAACTATCAAATATATTATTGATATATTTTAAAAATCTGTAAATCTGTATCTTTGACAGCTGTTAAACTGAAATAGATATGACACAATGAAATAATAGTGACTCAGAAAATGACGCAAAATGCAAAAAGTGTGAGAAACGTGTTTTGCTTTCTCATTGTTTGAGTGATTATTTGTAAAAACTAATTAATAAAACTTTGTACATTGGCACGATGAAAAAAAGGCTGCTACTAAAATGTGCTATTTCTAATGTTTTCAGTCTTTCAGTAATGTAGTGAGTAAAGCAAATCCTTTCTTAAATTATAACACTGTCTGAGTCACATCCTAATAACCACCAATAAAGAGACATGCAGCTATTGAGCAGCAGTAATTCCTCCTGGTACTGTGGTTTTGCCGTGTTGCTGCAGAGCTGAGCTGAGCACAGACATAGTCAAGACAGAACCAAGCAGTGTGATGCAGTTAGTTAGAAAACGTGTTCCCAGTTTTCCATTTTAGCTGCCAATTCACAGCACTTGATGGTTAAGTCTGGGGGCTAGCTGGGTAAAACACACACTGCCTCATTATCTCTGAGAGAAACCAACATTGACACATGGGTGTGAGTGCAAACAAACATACGTTCTTTCAGTAGACAACATTAAAAGTGATGCATACCAAAATGCTCCTGGGGGACTCTAGCCCCAATCGGCATTACTGTGTGTGTGTGTGTGTGTGTGTGTGTGTGTGTACATGTGTAAAGTATAGTGGTGATGTAGAAACTATGGAACTACGATTTTTATTAGTTGACAACGCCATTATGTTTTACAACTCATTTAATACCCTTTACGTCCTGATAATATGTTTGATTTACTAGTGTTTTTCTACAAATGAATTCAATGGCAGAGCTCATCTTAAACTCACCTGCTATGGTTAATGACAAGATAAAAAAATGTTTATTACACAGTGTTCATTAGATTACTTACTGGTGGAAACACTGATTATCCTGTGGGTGCCTGATGTTTGACAAAGGTTTATATTTTGTTAACAGAAGAAAGTTGTTGAGATTGAGCAGGAATAAAAGACAGTCCCTCCAAGAATTGTGATTGAAACAATTAATTCATCCATCACTCTGTTACCTGTGTTCAATTTTAAAACATAAAAACATTGTGACATGCATCACAAGTTTTGTATAATGTCTCAAATTCAGACATTTTCGGCTATAACAATCCCAAAACGGTCTGCACTTTCGTGGAGGGACTGAAAAGAGAATGGAGGGGGAAAGCGAGGGTCATGATATACATATCAAACCTGAGATGAAAATGTCACCAAGGTGATATGTGTTTTTTGTGCAAGCATTTTGTGCAGGCATTTTTTTACATGTGGTAGGTTGTGAGAAAGTTGTAAGATCTACTAACAGATTAAGATGACTTTGTTTCCCTCTTAACTGCAGCAGTGAAATAATGGCCACACTAAAAATCACAGTGGCATTAAAAGGCTTTAGTGGCCCATCAGTTGTAATACTTTGACAGGCTCTGAGACCTCTTGCCCCCTCTGACTTATGTTCCCTCACTCCTTCTCTTCTTTCTCCATGAATGAATGACCTGGCCTCTATTATGTAGAACTGAAGTGAGTGATAGAGCAGGGACAAAGCTGACCATCAGAATAGCGAAATCTTCCTTGCCACTGTGCATAAGTGATTATGTTTGTGTATATCCCTCTAAAATGACAGTATTGTAATGAATTTTCATTGATTATAAGACACAGTTTTACGTTTAAAAAAAAAAAAAAGCTAACCACACAACCTCATACATACAGCTGCGAACAAAAGTAATGGCCATGTCTGTAATTTCCTGGATTTCTGTAGAAATTGGTAATTAAATGTCAACTTATCTTTACCAAAATCCCAAACATCAACAAACACATTATTTCTAAGCTAACAAAACACAATTAGTCATGATCTTTCAACTCTTTATTGAACAAACCCATTAAACATACATAGAGACAGTAGTGACAAGGGGGCGGCTGGAGCTCAGTTGGTAAGGCTGTCGTCCACAGACTACAGGGTCAGTGGTTCGATACCTGGTCCCGGCTATATGTTGAAGTGTCTCTGGGCAAGACACTGAACCCCTAACAGCCCATTCCCATCCCCAGCTGTGCAGTGCCAGACCAAGCCAGGTAGAAATTAGCAACCTGTGAAAACCTGTAAAAACCTGTGCCAAATCAACATGCGGTCAATTATCCGCTGTGGCCAACCCTGAACTCAAAGGATAAGCCGAAAGTACAAAGAAAAAAAAAAAAAGAGAGAGATATTAGTCACAACACTCAGTGAATATTCTCATTAGTCCAGGGTTAAATCGTATCGCTACATGTCCAAGCAGCTTCTTTAGTTTGACTAAAGTAGCTAGAAAACCCAGTTATATTCTCCAGAGAAGGCCTTTGTTCCAACCTGGCCTAAAATAAATGGTAGATGACCACTTATATAGTCCTTTTATCCAAAGCGCTTTACAATGTTGATTCCAATGGCATGGCAGCCACCACCATCGGTGTGTGAGTGGGAAGCACTGTTGTCAGTGGGAAGTACTGTGTGTGTGAAAGGGAAGCAAGAATGTAAAGCGCTTTGCTATATAAGAGGCTATTTACCATTTACCATTTATAGATGAGGTAATAGTTGAAGTAAAAGTAAAAAGCAGTCTAAGAGGGATAGGGGCCTTATTGATGATTCTGGCACTGTTGTACGTGAAGATCTACAGTATCTGTAATATGTGGGGGGAGGATCTGGTGAATTATTTCCTAAATAGCTACAATTTTATTCATAAAGAAAGTCATCAAGTCATTGCTGCTTAGAGTAAAGGGAATACTAGGCTCAACAGAACTATAGCTCTTAGTCAGCATGGTTAAAGTGCTAAACAGAAACACTGTTTTTTTCTTGTTTTCTTCTATTAATGATGAACAATGTGGTGTTCTGGCATCATGGAGAAAAACTGTTAATAAACTGTTTCTCCAGGCTAAATTAGATTCTTCTAAATTTCTGGAACGCCATTTCCTTTCTACCTTTCGTGTTGCCCGTTTTAAGTTGCGTGTTTGTGAACTATACCATGGAGATCGCCTCTTCTGGTTTACTGCCTTCTTTTTCAGAGGTGCGACAGTGGCGCAGAAAGGTAGAGCGGTTGTCCACCAATCTTGCAGTTGTTGGTTCAATCCCCAGGTCACGTGTCAAAGTGTCCTTGAGCAAGACACCTAACCCCAGCTTAGTTGCTCCCGGTGAGCATTGGCCAGCTGCATAGCAGCTCCCCCATCGGTGTATGAGTGTGTATGATTGTGAGTGCGAATGGGTGAATGACAAGGGGTGTAAAGTGCTTTGCCAATAGGTAGAGCTTGATAGGTAGTTCTAACAAAAACTGAGCTTTGGTTCTGCTTATTGGTTCCAAACAAAGGCTACATGTCTGCAGTATTGTACGTAGTTGTCTGCCAGGAAGAGCTGTCAGTATGTTGCTTTGGTAAAATGCAAGGTAGCCATGTGTGACTAATATTACAACCAACCACACAGTGTGACCATGTTATACGGTCAGAGTGTGGCTTTAAATAACAAAAGAAAATGAAAAATACAACACATGTTATAATCTAATTAGCTGCAAGACCAGATGCACATTGAAAGCAACTTGAGGTTGAACTAAAAACCTGGACACACAGCTGATCCACAACAGGAACTGTTTGGATTTAAAAAAAAATCAGAGGAGAAAGTGAATTATTAGACTTCTACTAAGCACTTTGTGTTAATTACATTTTCTGTCCGACTTTAGACAGAATGTTTTAGAAATGAGGCGGCATCGATACATTAATGATGTGTCTTTTGATTCATTCTTTCACTCAGCTGCTTTTCCCTGTCTGCACCCTTTTCTTACACACGTGCAGTTGAGAAAGATGATTCGAAACCTGGTTAAGCATGTACACGGCAGGGTAGGGTACACGAAACGAAAGAAATCTGCTTTTCTGAGAAACTTTTCCCACTGTAACCTGTAAACACATGTGTACTACGAGTAGAGTGAGCTTATGATTCAGGAGAATCGGTGAGTCATCATAAATTCACCAACCCTATTCATTCACACACAAACCCATGTATCGATTAGGTCTTATTTTGGCCTCATAATATTTATATGCATTGCCCTCACACACTCGTGCTCTCTGGCCAGTCTTCTTCCCCACTCTCCAACTAATTTCCTTCAGGCAATCAAAGCATAGGCTGTGCTCTAATGATTAGAGATTAACTGGTGAAACTCTACAAATACAACTTCACAATTGTTTAAAGTTGCATTGGATAAGATGGAGGGAGAAGAATAAATCAGCCTTGGCACACAGGAAAAAAAGAAAACTAATAAATTAAGCTCATCAACCAAAGAGAGACACACAGGTAAGGCTTTAGTCAGAATTCCTCTGCCAACCTCTCATTGTTTACTCTGCCTTTTCTACGTTGCATTATATTTCCCTTTTTCCTTGTCTTTGTTTGTGCCAAGTCTTTCAAGAGGATGGCAATAGCACCACCGAACTGCTGTGGCATCTGTAAAAAATATTTCTTTGGGCTTCGGACTGGGCTGTATCCTTTGGCTACTGAGGCTGCTGCAGGGATTCAGCTAGACAGAGATTTGAAAGACAGAGATACAAAGAGGGTGTATGTATTTCATTGAATTGACAGAGAGAAAAGGTGTTGGGGGACAGAGATAGAGACAGACAAAGTGACAGATGCTAGACTTAAGAACTATTCCACACCTTTACAGCAGATATACAAGCTTTGCTTTTGAGTGACAGGTCTCTTAGGAGTCCTGTCAGTAGCTAAAATTGGAGATCTACAGGAGAATTGGCTCAGGGCAAAAACTAAATGTGTGGAGGACAACTAAGGTATTAGAAAGTAACTATAAAAAGGTTATAGTGTTACAAGTTTTACAGTGGACTGCAATTACTGTAGCTGTTTACTGCTTTAAAAAAATGCCCAACCGTTGTTGATCCAGTAAAGGAGTCAAGAAAAAGATGAGGTCCCAATTATTTTGTCTACTGCACAAACAGAGAAACTCTGCTTAACAAACTGATTTGACCACTGGCTATAAATGTGGAATTTATCACTGACTGGGATCTTGTTTTGCTGTCTCATAAATTACCATAATTTTTTCAAGATGGCCGCTGGCGCAGTCAATTGTTTGTGAGGATCCCACTGATCCTTGGATTTATCTGATTTTATTATTAACTACACACTCTTAATGAGGATTAGCAGTGGAATTTGCTGGGATATATTTCTGATCTGAAGTTTTCCTTTCAAGTGCACAGGAGCTACTGTGGTGAAATAAGTCCTAGTTGGGCCATGGGCCAAGCCCATGCTTTGACTGGTCTCAGCCAGCTGGATTTTAACTGGACTCCTGCATACATGCAAAAGGTTTTACTTTCTTCTAATAAATCTCACCTATGAGATGCTGAAAATCAGCATCAGACAGCAAACTGCTACTCCAGTTAGCAAACAACACGATTGCTGACCTTAAGGAAGACATCCCCTGGCTTTCTGATGAATTGCAAAAAGAAATCTTTGCTGTCTAGCTTTATGGAAGTAGCCACTTGGCAGTCCAGAGTGATCACCTCTCTCACTTCAGCCCTCCAGGATACGGCTATGTGGGAATCCCCACTGTTTCCACAGTCCTGGTCATTCTTGATAATCTTCCTGAACTGTTACACTCTCTCCCATCTGCCATCATTCGATTGATTGTCCCTGTGGGGTCATGTGACACTTCCTGTCAACAATCTGTGAAACAAAATTGGATTTTAGTGACATGTTCACCTTTGTCAGTACCAATGGCAAGTCTGTCTTTATTTTGGGCCCTATTTCCAAATTAGAGGAATAGGGCGTTTCAGCAGAATCCTCAGCCTCCACACTTGGCTCCAGTCTGCTTGCAGGTCTTATGATTTTGGTTATATTGACAATTTTAACCTCATAAAGATTGTGACTAAAGCTCTAGGACCAGCACCTACAACAATCAACACAGGAAGCTGACCATGGCTTTCATTAATGATCTCTGTAACAAGACTTTCATTGTTAATGATATTTATCACCTCTATGGACCTAGATCTTGTTTATCACAGAATCCTGGCTACAACTGGGTGAGCACAGTCAGCTGGCTGAGCTGTACCCACCCAATTAGGACGATTGGGTGAGTTGCCCCAGAGTCAGTGGATGTGGTGGTGGACTTGTTGCTACAGGAAATTCCTTAAATGTAAACCGTTATCATCTAGGGAATTCTTTCCTTTGAAGTGCTCCTGTTTAAACTTAGTGGCCCATCCCCGGTTTTTGCTGTCTTTTATCGCGCCCTAGGAACAGCTAGTTCCTTCTTCTTGGGAATTTTTTTTATCTGGTCTTATCTTAAAATATTATACAGTTGTTGTTTGTGGTGACTTCAATATTCAAGTTGACAACTCTTCTAATAATCATGTTACAGAATTTTTAAACTCTTTAGGAACTCTCTACGTCCCAAGTGTTCACATGTGTTCAGTGAGCATTGCCATTAAGTTTTATACTCTTTTTAATTCTTTGGACGTAGCATTCCTTGACTCCACCTGCACTGATGAAACGGTTGATTCTTTTAACTTACTTTGCGTGTCAACCTTAGACCGTATATAGCTACTTTAAGAAACCAATCTGATCCATTGACCAGGAAGCAACCATGGATTCATGAGAATATATGAAATTGTAAACGAGTATGTAGAAGGGCTTAAGCGTAAATGGAAGCAATCTGGCCTTACAGTACATTTTGTTATAATAAAAGAAAAACTTATTACTTTTCAATAGAATAATGAAGGATGCCAGAGCCTCTGACTTCTCACAACTCATCTATGCCAATCGTTAAAATCCCAGATATCTATTTCATACTGTTGATAGGCTGGTTAACCCTAATGCAACCGCAAGGGGGCACAAGCCAGTGTCTTCTTGTGCCAGTCCCAAGTCTGGATAAATGCAGAGGGTTGTGGCAGGAAGGGCATCCGACGTAAAACACATGCCAAATCAAACATGCGAATCGTGACAAAGACTTCCATACCGGATCGGTCGGGGCCCGGGTTAACAACGACCGCCACCGGTGCTGTTGACCTACAGGGTACCGGTGGAAATTGGACTACTGTTGGTCGAAGACGAAGAAGAAGAGGAGGAAGGTGTGTTCGTAGGCAGAGAGAGAAGAGGAAAGCTAAGAATCTAGGACTGACAGTAGGGACTTTGAATGTTGGTACTATGACAGGGAAGGCTAGGGAGTTGATCGACATGATGCAGAGAAGGAAGGTGGACATACTGTGTGTCCAGGAGACCAGGTGGAAAGGTAGCAAGGCTAGAAGCTTAGGAGCAGGGTTTAAGTTGTTTTACCATGGGTCAGATAGGAAGAGAAATGGAGTAGGAGTTATATTGAAAGAGGATTTTGTGAGGAATGTTCTAGAGGTGAAAAGAGTATCAGACAGGTTGATGAGTCTGAAGCTGGAAGTTGAAGGGGTGATGTTCAATGTTGTGAGTGGTTATGCCCCACAGGTAGGATGTGAGTTAGAAGAGAAGGAGAAATTCTGGAGTGAGTTAGATGAAGTGATGCAGAGCATCCCCAGAGGTGAGAGAGTTGTCATTGGTGCAGATTTCAATGGGCATGTAGGTGAAGGGAACAGAGGTGATGAGACTGTTATGGGCAGGTTTGGTGTTCAGGACAGGAACGCAGAAGGTCAGATGGTGGTTGACTTTGCAAAGAGGATGGAAATGGCTGTAGTAAACACTTTCTTTCAGAAGAGGCAGGAACATAGGGTGACGTACAAGAGCGGAGGGATAAGCACTCAGGTAGACTACATCTTGTGTAGACGTTGTAATCTGAAAGAGATCAGTGACTGTAAAGCATTGGTAGGGGAGAGTGTAGCCAGACAACACAGGATGGTGGTGTGTAAAATGATGCTGGTGGTGAGGAAGATAAGGAGGACTAAGGCAGAGCAGAGGACGAAGTGGTGGAAGTTGAAAAAGGAAGAATGTCGTTTAGTTTTCAGGGAGGAGCTGAGACAGACTCTGGGTGGTTTGGAGGTGCTTCCAGATGACTGGACTACTACAGCTAATTTGATCAGGGAGACAGGTAGGAGGGTACTCGGTGTGTCATCTGGAAAGAGGAAAGCGGACAAGGAGACTTGGTGGTGGAACGAGGAAGTTCAGGAGTGTATACAGAGAAAGAGGTTAGCTAAGAAGAAGTGGGACACTGAGAGGACTGAAGAGAGTAGACAGGAGTACAGGGAGATACAGCGTAAGGTGAAGATAGAGGTGGCAAAGGCCAAACAAAGAGCATATGAGGACTTGTATGCTAGGTTGGGCACTAAAGAGGGAGAGGTGGATTTGTACAGGTTGGCAAGACAAAGAGATAGAGATAGAAAGGATGTGCAGCAGGTTAGGGTGATTAAAGATAAGGATGGAAATGTATTGACAGGTGCCAGGAGTGTGATGGGAAGATGGAAGGAGTACTTTGAAGAGTTGATGAACGAGGAAAATGAAAGGGAACGAAGAGTAGAAGAGGTGACTGGTGTGGAGCAGGAAGTAGCAAAGATTAGTAAGAGTGAAGTGAGGAGGACATTGAAGAGGATGAAGAGCGGAAAAGCAGTTGGTCCTGATGACATACCTGTGGAGGTATGGAAGTGTCTAGGAGAGGTGGCAGTAGAGTTTTTGACTAGTTTGTTTAACAAGATCTTGGAGAGTGAGAGGATGCCAGAGGACTGGAGGAAAAGTGTACTGGTACCAATTTTTAAGAACAAGGGAGATGTGCAGAGCTGTGGCAACTACAGAGGAATAAAGCTGATGAGTCACACAATGAAGTTGTGGGAAAGAGTAGTGGAAGCTCGGCTAAGGGCAGAGGTGAACATTTGTGAGCAGCAATATGGTTTCATGCCTAGAAAGAGTACAACAGATGCAGTATTTGCTTTGAGGACGCTGATGGAGAAGTACAGAGAGGGTCATAGGGAGTTGCATTGTGTCTTCGTAGATTTAGAAAAAGCGTATGACAGGGTGCCGAGAGAGGAGCTGTGGTATTGTATGAGGACGTCTGGAGTGGCAGAGAAGTATGTTAGAGTGGTGCAGGACATGTATGAGAGCTGTAAGACAGTGGTGAGGTGTGCTGTAGGTGTGACAGAGGAGTTTAAGGTGGAGGTGGGTCTGCATCAAGGATCGGCTTTGAGCCCCTTCTTGTTTGCTCTGGTGATGGACAGACTGACAGATGAGGTTAGACAAGAATCTCCCTGGACTATGATGTTTGCAGATGACATTGTTATTTGTAGTGAGAGCAGGGAGCAGGTGGAGGAAAATCTAGAGAGGTGGAGGTCTGCTCTGGAAAACAGAGGAATGAAGCTTAGCCGCAGCAAGACAGAATACATGTGTGTCAATGAGAGGGACCCAGGTGGAATGGTGAGGTTACAGGGAGCAGAGGTGAAGAAGGTGCAGGACTTTAAGTACTTAGGGTCAACGGTTCAGAGCAACGGTGAGTGTGGAAAAGAGGTGAAGAGGCGAGTGCAGGCAGGTTGGAACGGGTGGAGAAAAGTGTCAGGTGTGTTGTGTGATAAAAGAGTATCAGCGAGAATGAAAGGAAAGGTGTTCAAGACGGTGGTGAGACCAGCAATGTTGTTCGGCTTAGAGACAGTGGCACTGAAGAAAAGACAGGAGGCAGAGCTGGAGGTAGCAGAGCTTAAGATGTTGAGGTTCTCTTTGGGAGTGACGAGGATGGACAGGATCAGGAATGAGTACATCAGAGGGACAGCTCATGTTAGATGTTTTGGAGATAAAGTCAGAGAGGCCAGATTGAGGTGGTTTGGACATGTTCAGAGGAGAAACTGTGAATATATCGGTAGAAGGATGCTGAGGTTGGAGCTGCCAGGCAGGAGGTCTAGAGGAAGACCAAAGAGGAGATTTATGGATGTAGTGAGGGAGGACATGAAGTTAGTTTGTGTGAGTGAAGAGGATGCAGAGGATAGAGTTAGATGGAGGCACATGATTCGCTGTGGCGACCCCTGAAAGGGAGCAGCCGAAAGGAAAAGAAGAAGAAGATAGGCTGGTTAACCCTCTACCCCCTCATGCCTCTGCCAATGGTGTTGCTGATTGCAATATGTTTTTATCACATTTTGTTTCCAAAGTGGAGAAAATTAGGGGTGGTATCACTCAAAATCCTTAATTTATGGATTTGTTCTCCTTATTGGAGCTCCCTGAATTATTTCTCTCCCGTTACGCTGTCTAACCTACTTGATACAATATCTCATATGAAAGCATCAAATAGTCCATTATTCCAACAAATTTTTTACTGGAAGTGTTGCATAGCACGATATTTGCTTATCATATTGAACAAATCACTGAGTACTGGTTGTTTCCCTGATTATTTCAAAGTTGCCTGCATACAGCGCATTTTAAAGAAACCTGGTGTTAATCCTTCTATCCTGGACAGCTACTGCCCCCTTTCCAAATTGCCATTTTTCTACAAAATTCTAGAAAAATTGGTCTCACAGCAGTTGCTGACAGTTTTGGAAATAAATAACAGTACATTTTAAATGATGCTTAGACTATTATTCATGCTTTATCTTCTCTTGTCTAGATTATTGAAATAGCCTATTTTCCTCACTTCACCAAAAAGACTTGAAACGCCTACAAATTGAACTCAGCAGCTAGGCTCCTGACTTGAACCGGGAAGTTCAGCCACATTCCTCCTTGTCATGCATCTCTACATTGGCTCCCTGTTCATCTTAGGATACATTTTAAGATTTTACTGATTACTTATAAAGCACTGAATGGTTTAGCGCCATTCTATGTTTCTGATCTTTTAATTCTAATATATGCCATTACGGAACTTTAGATCATCAGACAGTGGATTGTTGTCTTTTCCAACTTCCCAGTTAAAAAACCAAGGGGGATAGAGCATTTTCAATCATGGCTCCAAAAGTGTGAAATGACCTGCCTGAGAAAATCAGGCTGTCTGACTCAGTGTCGTCATTTAAGTCTCGTCTGAAAAGGCAGTGGTGGATGGAAAGCAAAAAACAGCAATGCATGGGAAAGCTAAATAGGCCATGAAGAGAGCATGGATGAAATCCACAAAGAGCAGAAAAGTTCTTACAAAATTGTGATACATGGAAAAAGTATATTCATATCTCAGACATTTCACATCACTGTGTTTAATGCAGATTAATAGTAGTTTCTTGTGTTTAAATTATGCCAATAAAACTGGTTTCAGGATGTTACTACTTCAAAATTTAGATAATTTTATAAATTAATTACTTTGTAATATGACCAAAGGAAAAAAACAAATGTCACAAAGGTTAAAAAATGTAAAAGGAGGTTCAAATTGAAACCTTTATCTTTAATTATCACCCTTGTATCTGTCTGCCACCATTGGCAGAGAGTAGCCTAAGTAACCCAGCTAACAGTCGACAAATTACAACTGTGTAAAAACTAAGCACAAACTCCATGAATGCATTAGTCGTAATCACTGCAGGATACGGTGTCCATTGTCCCTCTTGCCTCAAAGTGTTCAAAATAATTAAAATAATCTGATGATAGGGGTAGTTTTGGAAGTGTCCACTAGAGCTCAGACGTCTGACAAATGTACGCAAATGTGGTCCCCATACAGAAAACCATTGTAGTTTGAAATGTGGTAACGTGCCATCATTGAGGTTTATAATGGTGCCAAACAATAAAGGGGAGGCTACTGTAGCATTCTTGCATCAAAGGCAGCTTAGTCATCCTCAGCTAAAATTGGGATAGTTTTTGTTGTTAGAAGCCAGACAGGACAGTTCTAGCATCAAACAGAAGTCAACACTAAGTTGTTTTCACTTGACCTGCCTTTTGCGAGCCAGGATGAAAGGAGTAAAGGTGGAGAAGATGTTCAAGTTAGTGAACCTGAGGCTAATGGAAAAATAGAATTTAGGTTTTGATATTTGACTGAGTTTTGGACAGTGATGTGCATTGCCATCAGCTTTTCCATGTGACAATAAATGTGACCTACAGATAAAACACAAACTGTTCTTTCTTTTATATCGACTTGTTACAAAATACATGTTTCTGGGACCAATCTAGGTCACACTGGTGTAAAAAGTGGTTGTGGAAAAACAATGATAAACAAGGATAAACAAAGTAAGGAGCACCAACAACAAAAGCTCGAATGTTAGCAAAAAAAACATGTTTGTTCTTTGGTTTCAAAAATGAATGTTAAGTATGTAATGTTTACTTGGAAGAGGCAAAAACTACTGTCTGTTAATTACAACTGTATTTCTCTCCATGTTTTTTCTCTCCACCTAGAGTCAGGCCATGCGTATTGTTCGGACAGTCGGCCAGGCCTTTGAGGTTTGTCATAAACTGAGTCTGCAGCACACACAGCAGAATGCAGATGGACAGGAGGACTGCCACAGTGAAAAGAATGGTGACTCTTCTGCTGCAGGTACATAAAAATACACAAAACCTGTACCTGTTACACCTATGTGTGTGTTGTGTAAATGTTTAGTACTACTGTTTTTCCCCTAACAAGCTCATGATAATGATCCAATTATTTATCGTCAGTAAATGTAGTGACCTGCACTCACTGCTTTTTCACTTCTACATTACAACTTTGTATAGTCAAAGGGCAGCAAACAGACAGAAAAGCTACAGAGGGCAGTAAATGTTTTTGGTTTTGTTTAATTTATCTAATATAACTTTGAAACATGACTTGAAGTCATAATGTTTTTTCTTGGTGGAGACAATTTTTTATTGCAAGTAGTTTCATATATATATAGAATAATATCTAGGAACCTTTCTTTCACAAAACACAGCAGTTGATTCAACGGAAGTAAACACAATGGGCCATACATGCTTTTTTTTTTAGAATGAACACAATCACTCATGGGTGGAGTTGATCCAACACATCAGGGTTTAGTGCGTCAGTGTGATGAGTGCTGAAGGAGGCAAAGTACAATTATGTCTGTTAGGAATTAAACAAAACACAACAGTGAAAAGGCATTAGATAGTAGTTTTGTAGTTTTAAACTACAATTTTAAAAATGTATAAATATTTTATATAATATTTTTCAGGGTATGCTCCGTTGATTTACACTGGGTGTACCTTTAAAGTTCTTTAAAGAAGTTTGTGTTCTGATCAATTATTACCAGTTGTCTCAATACCAATATGAAGATATCCCGATATGTCAAGAGATGGAAATTCTCTCCCATACCATGATCCAAGAGTAGTGTTAAAGACAGGCAAGATGTATTTTTATAGGTTGTTCAAGTTCAAATAAGGTTGAATACTCCTTTAAAGAATTAGTTGGACGAGTGTAGAAAAGTAGGACAGGAAGGAAGTTTGCTTTCCAGGAAGAAGCAGCCAGGATTCATCTGCCCCTGTGTAAATAAGGTTTCTGCCCAGTGGAAGTGTGGAGCGTGGTGTTAACCTTTTTTTGAAATAATAAGATAACTAAATGAGGAAGGAATACTTTAAGAAAACTAAACTGTATCAAGACCATGGTAGAAATTTAAAATACAGTCCAAAAATAATGTAAAACTGAAGTCTTGTCAACACCTTCCTTAGATTCCTTAGTGTGCACAAGCACCTACACACTTCTCACACAAACTGTCCTCAAACTGTGCTATACACATCCCAAAAACAAACACGTGCTTATTCCTGCCTGCACTGTGCCCAAGTTGGCAGGCAGGAGAAGTTGATGCTGGAGTGAATGTCACGGATGAGTCAATCCAAATAAAGACCGCACTGCAAAACAACACTGGTGGGCTGAGCTACTTTTATCCAGTGCATCCTGCCTGAACATGAAGGGCTTCACTGCAGCCCAGGAACACGTAGTTCTGAGTGGGATCTTCGAGGACAGCCATGGGGATTCAGTAGTTGGAAGAGTTCACACAGTCCTTTCACACCATCGCTCCAGTCATTGCAGCAGCCAGTGCATGTTTGCTTTAACCACCTGGTTCTGAGAGCAGGGGTGTAATATCTCCACATAAGCTCTTTCTCACATGCTGATGAGTGCAGAGATCATCCACATACTGTAACTGTACACTGTAAACTCAGGCATGTGCACAGACTTTCAAACACCCGCATTCATGGTGTGTTAAGCGACACAAGGGCCATCGAGCACAGCCAATGAGCTTATCTAGAGAACTAATTATTATTGCAATGAGAGGAGAAGGGATAGAAAGAATAGGAGAAGGCGCATTAAAGAAAAAGAAAGCTGCAAGACAGGACAGATAGAGGGTAGGACTAAGACGAAAGGGATAGAAGAAATGGAGACGTGCATTATAGAGGAGTGGGAATGGGGAACTCTGGCAATGAGCAGAAAGCACAGAGCAACTGATGCTTTCTGCACAGAACAATGTGCAGCTTTAGAAACAAACATGAAAATGATGCATCTTTACAGTTCACATTAACGTGAATGCATGTGTACTGGTATTAGAAACTGAATTTAATAGTAATTTTCAGCATAGTTTAAATGTTTTTTGCTTTTGACAAGTTTTCATCATTAATGTTTTCTTTAAACTACAATGGGAATCATCTGTAGAAACAAAGCATGGTGGGAAGTAAATGCTAAATGGTCTGCAATTATTTAGCGCTTTTCTACCTTACTGGTACCCAAAGTGCTTCAGAATGCTTCTCATTCACACGCTGACACTCAGACCAATGAAGGAGCTGTTATGCTGCTGAACTTGACTGAACTCTTAGACATAATTTATTCTGCTCATAATTTAAAGTTAGGATTTCAACTTACAACTCTCATTTTTGCATATGCATGTTCTGACAAGAAAAACTGAAATTTTTAGTTTTTAAATACCTTCAATTACGTAGGGTATTTTTGAGAAAACATTCACTGATTTAACGAACTCATTGGATGATGATCAAAAACAATTTAGAGAGGTCTCAGGGAATCACAAGACAAACTACTGAACATAAAAATGACTTCATTCCAACAGTACCTGAATGTTAATTAGTAATAATACATATCTTAGATGCACACCACATAACACTGATTTGTTTGTCTTTTTATGTATTTGTTGCAAGACGCCCCCTTTCTTTTCTGCTACCATTCCTGTCTACTTGGATGAATAACTTTCTAATAAAATCTGAATTGCTAATAGGAAAAAGCAATTATAAATAACGTTTCTTGTTTTCAAACAGAAGCTGCATTCTTGTGTTGTGTCAGATCCAACCTGAGAATGCATTTGAGGGCCAGGAATGGGTGCAGTCAAACAGGAAAAGGAACAGGCTCATGCTTCCAGCTCAGAGTATGAGGAAGGGCAGGACTGCACATGAAAAGAGAGGAAGAGGAGTGGTAATGGAGGAATAGATGAGGGTAGTGGTGCCAGCAGGTTATCAAGGGGGGAGGAGAGGGACAACTGTGCCTGAGCCAGATTGTTGGAAATGAGATTTAAGTGGAGGGGGAGGATAGCACTAATAGCTGGGTACACAGGTGGAAGAAGTTAAGTATAAATGGAAGCAGAGAAAAATGGGGATAAAGGTAGAGGTTGCAGCAAGAGCAGCAATGAAGATGGAGAGTGAAGGGCAAAGGAAATTTGGAGGAAAGAAGCAAACAGAAAAATACACTGAACACAGCGTTGTCATGATACAATCTGACATCCCCTAAAACTTAAAAAAATGGCACTGATGGTGGTGAGGTTATGGAACAAAGTGCACACATTAGTCAAGTGAAGTGTGTGTTAATCTTGTGTCCTGCTAAAACATTTCAATCATAATTGAAATTGTGAAAAGTTCAGCAAACATGACTGGATTTTTCTGTAGCATTTTTTGAAACTGAACTTACAAGCTAATTTAGTCAAAACTCGGAACTTGCCAAATATAAATACAAAGGAGTGTCTTTTTAGTTTAAAAAAAATGTTTTGAATATCTCCAAGATCACAGTTTGATTTAAGGAGAGGGGAAAGCAAAAACACAGTGTTTGCGCTGAATGCCTTTGTTTTATTCTGCTTCGATTTTTTTTTTCCCTCATACACAGTATGTATACACAATATGCAAAATTCCTGATCACCATTGTTACTTATATTTGCTTCAGTGAATTGTGTCCAATTTGGACCACATTGTTCCTCTAAAAATGCATTAACAGGGAGGGGAATGCCATTTAAAAAGTCAAAGAACAAAATGGCAACTTCCAGAAAGCAGGATAGGGCTAGCAGCATTGTGTTATATTGATTTAGGTTTATAGCCCTTTGTGTGGTTATGTGACCATTATCTTCAGCATTTACTTGCTTAAGAATTTATTCAGTTAATAAAGCATAGAGTAACAGATTTGTTAAACTACGCCTGTGTCTAGGATACTGACTGAAGTACATTTATGTGTGTCTGCCCATGTGTGTGTGTGTGTGTGTGTATACATGCTCATGCCTACATGTGTGTATGAAGGCGTGCGTGCTTATCCACCTGTGTGTGTATGTACTTTCCTCGGCTCAGCTCGGGAGCTAACAGGCGCAGAGAAGGCGGCGACCATTACTGAGGAAACGGACATCGATGCTGAGGAGGCAAATCAGGTGGCAGCAGAAGAGGAGTTAAATCTCAATAGAGGAGTAACCGATCTGGACGCGACAGCTAAGACACCAGAACTGAATTGGACAGAAAACAAGGTAAATTACCCCACTTGTGTGGGATTGTAGCAGAGGTCTGTGTTTTTAGTCATTACTGTCCAGTACTTACTCGTTAAAATGATGAACATCACCTGTCGCAAACGAACATTAAATCTCTTAGTATCTAAGTGACTTGTTTGCTCTGACCGGAGCCAAAGAGTGTTTCTAAGTCTAGATAGATCACTCTGTAACACCAATGTACAACCACCAAGAGAAATGATGCTGTGTCTACACCAAAAGATGTGTGTGTCACACAACAAACTCAATCCTAATTTAATACATTTAGTTGTTTATGTTAAGTGTGTTGGCTTGGGTGTCACTGACCAAGAAAGTGTTTTTATTTTTTATTTTTTTATGCATCTATGGTCATTAATGGTGCAAAGTGAAGTAAACACAGCTAAACCAAATAAGCTAGCTTCTGTTTTTACATCAGTGCTACTACTATACGTGTACTCATAGGTGTGAAAGTGTGAAAACACTGGAAACTACATGTGTAGGCCAACATTATTTTATTCCACTGCTGCTAACATTTGCCTAGTTTGAATACATTTAATAAACTTTTACTTGCTTTTGATTCCCCCCTTTTACATGCATGTTTAAAAGTGTTCTAATAGAAACCAATAATGAATATAAACCAAAATATTTTAATGCAGACTGATGTTGCAGGTATTACTAGAATCATATCAAATCATATAGCTGAGATTGTACTTTAGTTCCACTGTGAATCTCATGCTTTAGAGCAGTTTTATATATATTGAGATAAATGTCTATAAATGTGTGTATCGTGATATATCACAATAATGGTTAATGCCCAGCTCTACTGAACAGAATAAACACTTATAGTGTGTAGATTTTTAATTAACTTTAAAGGTTAAATATAAACCTTCTTTCAGGCACAGCCGGTCACCTGTTTCCATCTCAGTCTGTCCTTCTGCATCTTCCTCTGTCACACCTACATCTCACATGTCTTCTTTCACGTCATCCTTGAATGTCCTCCGCTGTCTTACTCTTCTCCTCCTTTCCAACACCACCATCCAACATTCTTGTACTGATGTATACCCTGTGTCCCTTCCCTACACATGCCCAATCCATTTTCTCTCACTTTATCTCCAAGCCGTCCCACCTGTGCTGTCCCTCATATTACTCCTAGTCTTGACCATCCTTGTCACTCCCATCATTAACTATGCCACCTCTAGCTGTTGGTGGTTAAATATAAGGGTTAAATATAAATATCAGATCAGTATCTGAAATGCATCCGGCATAAAAACTGCCAAATCAACAGACGAAAAACGATCCACTGTGGCGACCCTGAACTCACGGGATAAGCCAAAAGGACAACAAAAAACAAACAAAGAAACAAACAAAAACAAATCTGTATCTGCAGATTCCTAATATTAAAATGTTAGCATAAGGGCCCAGAAATCTGTAACTGGCCACCACTAGTTTTATTAGTCATGATCTAGCTGTAACGCAGTTGGTAAGGCAGTCGTCCACGGACCACAGGGTCAGTGGTTCTATCCTCTATCCTAGCCATGTGTCGAAGAGACCCTGGGCAAGACACTGACCCCCAAGTTCCTCCCGGTGGGTCAGGTAAGCGCCCTGCTTTTGATAAAGTGCCATGGATATTTTTGGACAAAGTTTTTATGTGCCAATATGCTTTTGTTTCTTTATTGTGAGCTCAGTGGTAAAGACATGAATAGCAAAAAAATTAAACCAAATAACAAAAATGAATTGAATTCTCTGGCACAGTTAAAGCAAACATATTATTATTATTGTTGGACATATTGATATTCAGGTTAGGAATCAGAAAAAAGGATGGCTAGAATAGTTTTTCTGCATCTAAATCAGTTCATGTTAAGTGTTGGAAACATTGCAGGAAATCAAATATATCAACCTTCACTTCAGGGTTTGGGCTAGCGGTGGATATAAAAGCTTTACACAAGCTGTCTAGTTTTTTGATCCTGAAACTGTAATATTTACAAGATTTCCCTAAAGCAAAAAATGTTTAACTTTGAATTTTGAATTTATGTGCTTGTATTAACCACAAGTAAATTTGAGTTGGTGCTAAGTCTGTCTTTATAGACAACATGTCCGTGGAAATATCTCTCTCTGCCAATATCTTATTTCCATTCAGAAGCTGTCAGCAGCATGTTGGCAGCTGAGCTCTAAGACTGCTATGCTCGTCATTCAGTTCATGTATTTGTGTTTGTGTGGCCTCATGGTGATAGAAATTTGATACAGCTCAGTCAGACCGTCTGCTCTCTGGCCTGTGGAAACTCACCACCAGCAGTCTATGTATAACCAGAGAAATGCTCTTTGGCCGATCTATAGATGTATGAGCATGGCTGCTCAATATTATCTACAGTAGTATACAGGGGTGTAATGGTGTTTTTAATTGAGGCAGTAGTGCAAAAACAACACTGCAAGATGAGGTGTAGACTGATGTTTCTTATACTGCTGTTTGTTTGTTTTTTTTGTTTTTTTGCCTAGTTCCTGTCTGTGCTGACACAGACAGGAGTAGTGAATAGGGATTAAAAATAATGGAATGGATGGAATGTATTTTTCAGTTCAAATACTTTTCATAGTTTTCATAGATGCAACCTTGTCTCTAAACAGTTACTTTTCCCTAAGTTTGTAAAACCTTATTCAATATCTGCAATTTACTGTGCTCTTGGCTAAACCTTTAATAACATTTATGCAGGGAAAGGTTATGGTCTTGAATAGATATTTGCAAATGTCAACCAAGAATTAGTCATAGCGCAGCATGCAGGATACTCACCCCCCTTCGGGGTGGTCTGTCTCCTTCCTTTAAGCTCCGGTCCTCTACCAGACGCCTGGGAGCTTGAGTCTTACAGAATAAGGTGTTGGGGAGCCTGGGCACCCTGATGAGAAGTGGGTCATAGGAACTCTCTCCCAGTCTCACTTTTGGGGTCAAAGCCCCCAGTGTCCCATTACCACAGGGACCCCTTGTGCCTTCACCTTCCACATGTTTTCTAACTCAAAACATTTTTCGTGTTCCTTCTTCCTGATATTGCTACATCTACCACTACGGCCTTGTTCTTCTGTTTGTCCACCAATGTGACGGCCCTCTGTGTCCATGAGTTGCTTTGTGTTGTATTTGCAGTTAGCTGGAGGTAGAGCCAATTAAGGTGGTTGAGTGCACCAGTGCCCATTGTCCTACTTCCTATAAATCCCCAGCCTTCCTCAGAGACTAGAAGCTTTCTGGCTTGCTCTCTCTCGCACATAATTCGTTTGAATTGTAATCTTTTTTTTGTGTCATATTTCACTTATCCATGCACGCGTACTCATCACTGATTGGACTGATCATTATTTTAGGTCATTTCCTGCTTGTTAAGTTTATGTATTATATTTTTGCTACAATAAATTCCTTATTTCGCCCTTCACCTTGCATACTCATTTTCTTTTGTCATGGCTGTTGAGCCAGGTCATGACAGCCACTACTATCTACAGTTGTTTTTACATTATTAGTTTGTCAATTTGTATCTGGAAGTCCCACTGGGCCCTAGCTCTGTCATTCTGAACCACCTTTGGAGGTATGTCCCGTTTTCACTTTGAGACTTCCAGCCTGTACCCAGTACAGATGTTTTTGTACCCTATGTAGGGCACTTTGTTATGGCATTCCATGTATGCCTTGCCTGCTAACATCTTGCACCTCATCGTTATATGCTGCATTGTCTCAGGAGCATCTTTGCACAGCCCCCACCTGGAGTTCTGCCTGGTATGGTAGACCCTGGCCTATACTGATCTTGTACTTGGAGCCTGTTCCTGTGCTGCTAGGATTAGTGCCTCTGTACTGTCTTTCAAATCCTTTGTCTACCCACTGGTAGAATGTATCGATATCAGCCACTGCTGGTGGTACATACCGTGCAGAGGTTTGTCCTTCCATGAGCGCTCCTGCTCTTCTTTCCTTAACTCCTTTGATTCCTGCTGCATGAGGTATTCATAAAGCACGTCATCACTTGGGGCCATCTTCCTGATGTATTCATGGATTTTTGTTGTTTTATCCTTGATAGTGGCTCTGGCCCCCACTAATTCTCAGCCTCCTTCCTTTCACTTAGTGCACAGTCTAAGGATGCTGAATGTCTCAGGATGGGTTAATAGCTTGGACCCTATATATATCCTTTTATGATATAGAGAAAATGCAGCCAGGCAAATCAGTTTGACCTTGTTTTGAGTTTTCTTTCTATGGAACAGATATCAGTTTTGTAGTTTTTGATAGTATTTGGGTAAGTGTCTTGCCCAAGGACACTTTGAAATGTAGTCGGGACCGGGTATCGTACCACTGACCTTAACAACAGACCTATAGCCGCCCCCTATAAGGTGTGTGTACAGAGGAACTGCTTGGATTTGAACCCAGGATCTCCTTTTTACAAGACAGGCGCTTTGACTAACAAAGCCACAGCACCTAACCTAACAGCAAATGGGCCCACAGATTAAAATATTGTTTGAATGAATAAAGTGGCAGGAATCTCAACCTTGCTGTTTCTATTTATCTCAGAGGGTATATCTGTGAGAACAATCAGGAAAATGTTTTGTTTAATCTCTTTCCCCAGATTCAGATCTGGACTATTTATGCACTCTATTGTCTTTATTAATGGTAAACATTAACAAGGCAAGCTGTCCATGAAAGAGTTGATGAAATTTATCAGGACCCAAATGCAAGTGTTATTGTACCTAGGCCCCAGACTTGGTGAAGAAAACCTGTTTACTCACCACATAGAGACTTGCCAAAGCAGGACTTTGAGACCCATCCTGGGAATTAACTCAAGAGTTTCAAAACTGTGCCATTCAGCTGTTTAACAGCCCTCGGATCCCATTAATTTACATTCACTGATTGAAAGCAACATGGCGTGAAATCACTGAAACAATGGGCCCTTGGCAATGACTTTTATTCTAAGGTCATTCGAATTGTGTATGGTTGTTTGTGTACCTGCTTTTGTGAATATACTGTTTCTTGTTAATATTTTTCTTCACATTAGTGACAGCTTGAAAGATTAAATGGAACGTGCAGGGAGAAGTGAGTGAGGTAATGTTGAATTAGATGCATGCTCCATGTTAATACGTATGTGCATGCATTTTTATCACACTAATGCGTGTGTATGTTCAGGAGTGGAAGGATTTGATTCCCTACGTTGTTTCTCCTGAAGCGCATGAAAGGGAAAGCAGCCTGTAAGTTCACTTTCTTTCAGTCAGCTTCTGTTAGACTGACACACCTCTTTGCAGGTAGGAGTGATGTGTTCCTTAGGACTCAAAGAGCACACATCACTCTTACCTTGGGATTTATGTCCATTAGGTTGAGTGCAGTCGGGTTTTTTGTGAGAGGTGCTCATCAAATATTTCATTAAAAAGTAAAAAGACTGCTTAGGACACAAAATGTCAGGATTGTTTCAAAGCCTCATAACAGAATCCTTTTTTATACATCAGTCTGATGTTCTTGTTTAATAGTAGATCAGTGCAATAGTTTAAGCTTTGTTTTCTTTGTGTATGTACTAGATGTGAAGAGAAAAGGAATGCATTTGTTCATGTGTAAACAAGCACTTTGATAGAAGTTTTGCTTGCTTTGACACTGTAACATGTTATTCAGGTGTAAACACTCCAATGTCAACACTCTTACTTTATTTTCTTTTTTTAAACTTCTCATCCTATCATTCGTCTGGCTCACTTGGTCCAGACCTGAAATTACTAGCAGAGCCTACAGATTGTTAAATGGCATTACCAGGTTTAAGGGGCTCCTTGGCCAGAGCAACACTTTGATACTGTTAACATTTACTTTTAGAAAGTCACAGAACATAATAATAAACCAGGTCCAGTCTAAATTTTTATTTTACTAAAAGTTCCAAGTGCAATTTACTAAAGTCCAAAAGAATGTCCCGCACTGTTAAAACTTAGGCACACATTGCTTTTATCCAATGAGACTTTAACATTATGAGTTCTGTTTTAACACAGATGATCACTCACCTGGCCTCAGGACAATGCAATGGTGGCATGAATATTGGGTTAGGAAAGGAGGAGAAATGGGGAGAAGTAAGGAGAAAGTACGGTAGGGTGCGACAACTGTGTCATTTATTTTTCTCTGTGTGACATGGAAATGAATGCCTTAATGCACATCATGCACACATCAGTCTAGAAGAGTAGTTTCATAACCAAGGCTGACAAAGGCTTTGGCACGGGACAACTTCCTAAAAAGCAATCTATATATTTTACTGTTTCCTCAAAGAAATTGCAGCATCTAAGCAAAATTCAGGAAACAATGTATATGGAGAAAGAGGACCTATGAACCTAGAAGAAAAACTAGGAGAAAAAAAAGTATTCTGAGCAAAAGTATACATTTGAATATAACCTAATATTGTTAAAGCTTAGAGAGATAATGTTCCACTCGTTGCTCATTTCTTTTCTTTCCACTCCCCAACTGGTTCCCCAACTGGTCATGGCCGATGGCCCCCCACTCTTTGTTGGGTTTGCTCTACATGTCTGTATAATATTGACTTTATCATGTAAAGTGCCTTAATATGACTTTGTTGTGAATTTGTGCTATATAATGGTGCTCCACATCTGCTTCAACACAAAAACTCACCTAGGGCGCCAACAAGCTTCCCGACAAAGTAGCTGTATTTTATTTTTCAAATGTAGCTGGAGATTGCTAGCTTAGTTTTAGCACAGCTATAATGTGTGTGTTTCGATCAATCAGAGAAAGACGTGATGTTTGGAGCTGCATTAGTACTTTAAGTGTCCCGCAGCGTCTGCTTTTCTTTTAACCTGGCTACAAATTAAACACTGACTACAAATGTTACAAATGGACTGTTGTGCAAAAGACATTGACCTCAAGACTTCAAGAACATTGAAGTAATTTTT
>NC_090204.1:26130000-26170000 GCF_033026475.1 Channa argus
GTTCAACTCCCGCTCCCCCCGTGTGAATGAGAAGCACCATCTTAAAGTGCTTTGAATAAAAGCTCTATATACGCACACCAATCTTTTTTACAGTCATTTAGTTCTGAAGTTACAAGGCATTGAATTTTAAATGTGTTTATAGTGGAAATGGGATCAAGGATTCCTCTATGTGTTGAGCTTCACCTTGGTAAATGTCAGTAAGAAAGGTCCAAATTATTCCTCAAACTGTAGGTGTAATTATGCCTGTCAGTGCTGCATATAAGCAACTGTGTGGTTTATGTTAGGAAATTTCCGCTTTTATGTTTTTGTAATATTTTATTCACTGAACAATGTTATGAGGTGAAAGAAAATTAGATTATTCATAGGGCATAGATATTTTTGGTTATTCATCAGTGACACAAAGCTCGGATATTTTCATTACCCTAAAATACTAAATGGTGCTGATACTTAATTTAAGACTTGGTGCGATAAAGGGTCCGTATCAGCATAACAAAAAATATTTTTGAATGGGCGGCTGATGGAGAGGTGTGACTGGTTACTAGGGCCCTGAAACAGTTAGGATGCTTCATGGCATTAGATAAAAGAAAAATGAGCCCCAGAACTCATTATTGTTGAAGTCGTGCTGATCTACATTCTCAGCGTCACTCATCCCACGCTTATGCAACTAATCAGCAATTCAAGATTTCATGTTTTGATGATGACTTATACTTTAGGGCATTTTATTGATGCAATTACTGGTCCTGTTTAGATTTATTTATTCATTCATATTTATTTTTTCTGTGTGTTTGCATCGTCAACTTTTTGCCTCCTCAAGTTTGAAAAACCGATTAGTTTTGAATAGTAGTTTATTTGTTGTGTCCATTAATATGTATGTTTGACATTCTTCTAGCCCAGAAAAGTGTTTAAAATTAATGTGTAATATTATCCAATATTCCACTACCCCTACCCCCCCCACACACCCCACCAAGTGTCAGGCTTCAGAGGAGGCATCTCTGCTGATGTCCAGCCCCAGAATGCTGCTCCCTGCATCAGGCACTCTTCCACCTGGTGCTCCCTTGTCTGTCCACCACCAGATCCAGCTCCTCCAGCAGCAGCTCCAGCAGCAACAACAACAGACACAGGTGGCTGTGGCACAAGTAGGTCCCACACTCATACACAAACACACCCTTTTGTTTAATAGGTTAACCCAAAAGAACATATGAAGAGTTATTATATTTAACTGCTAACAAGGATCAAATTTTAACCTTATGGTAATGAAAATGTTCTCTGCTTTCTCACCAACAAGATACACAACCTGTCATAGAGTCAAAAAATTCTGCTTGCTGTCAAAGTAGCAGCCCAAATATTATGTTGTGTTTTTTGTTTTTCTTTGTTTAACAATTTAGTTCAAGATTCCTTTACTTCCTGTAGATAGTGTGAAGGTCATTGCCATAATGAATGGTGTTTTAAAATAAATAGACTTATTGCAAAGTGTAGGCTAGTTACATTTACATTTGGTCATTTAGCAGACATTTTTATCCAAAGCGACTTACAAGAGAGGTATAAGGCAGCAAAAAACTAAGTCAACGAGAAAATATCAAAGGTAATAACAAAACAAACATACAAAACATAACAAAAGTGTTTACATTTCATGAGATGCAAGTGCAAGAAAGAACATAAAGGAATTTTATTTTATTTTTTTAATAGATTTAAGGGCATAGGAAGGTGCAGAAGAGTTCTGTTTTCAGCAGTTTGTTGAATATTGGGAGTGAGTTGGCTGAGCTTGCAGAGTTTGTTAGCTCGTTCCAACATCATGGGATCATTGCGCTGAAGAGTTTTGCTTGGTGTCTTCTGTGCAGTGCTGGGACCACTAGATCTTGTTTGTTGGCACAGTTTAGTTAAGCAGGAGCTGTTAAAGTGATAACGAGAGGGGCGAGAGACAGAGCTTTGAACCTGATGCGAGCAGCTACAGGAAGCCAGTGTAGAGATCTGAAGAGTGGTGTGACATGAGTCTGTGCTGCCCCGTTTTGGATCAACTGCAAGGGTTTGATTGTGGATACAGGTAACTTAGCATGATCACAAATTCATTTTCTTCTCACTTTATATTAAGTAGCAGCAGTCCACTTAAACACAGAAATCTTTTGGGTGTGAATTATAGCATAGAGGTGTAATAGTATTAATTTATTTATTTTTTTATTATTTCCAAAGTCCATATCCAATACTACCAATATCCCCTACGTTGCAACCAATAAGGAAATATGTATAAGATAATGTATCATGAAAATATGCTGAATTGGCTCACTCAGCTTTTTCAGGGTGTCTACACACATATTGAATGCCATTTAATAACTCCACAAACTGTGTAAATATGAAAGATTGCACAACACAAAAAGATTACTTTCCATTTTTACAAATAAACTGATCCATCCATCTTTTATCCATACTACTTATACAGTCTGTGGGGTTGTGGCTGGAGCCTTTTTTCTAAAAAGAAAACTGCCATGGAAATTGAAGTGTGACTGGAATCTGTGACAGAGTGCAAATCACTAGTCTGTAATCCAATGTGCATTTTTTAAAAAATGTCAAGTACCTGCAGTGACAACACTCAGACATACAGTACATTTTTGCTAAGAGACTAAATACTGCTCTTTTCACAACTGCACACAACACCCTCTTTCTGATGCATACTCGCAACACCCCTGACCTGAAAGTGTCAGATACAGTTAAATACTATATCTGATGACTTCCAGAGAAGGACACAGGGGTCCTGATTAGTCGCCTGTTACTGCTGAACTTAGCTGTTCTCTTGTCTTGACCTGAATGAGGCGCCTGCCATGTCTGACAGCTCACATATTCACAGTGAGTGTGCCCAGACATAAATGCCATTAAGTGTATCATAATGAAGCCAGAGGTCACTTCCTACTGGCAGAGACACCGGTATAGTTTTTTATTTATTTATTTTTTTTAATGAGGTAACTGATTTGGCACATAAAAAAACGAGTGTGCATGCCATGGGTTTTTCTGTCTGACCTTGGCTTTTTTGCCATTTAGCAAGGTTTCCTAAGTGGTCCCAACTTGCCTTAGGTGCTGCAGCATTTCACTTTCACACAGTATCTAAATTAGTGTCCGCTGGCTCCTCACTTTGTCTCTCTTAAGGCTCAAATATCTGGTGTGTTTGGACCACGGTGTGCTGCTGTGACTGTTGTTTTCTGACTGTATTTAATAACTATTTGAGTAGTCAAACATCAGAAAAATCTAATTTTCTATTGTTATTAGTCAGAACCACACTGGGGTCAAAGAATTAATATACCACAAAGTATGAACCAGTGGGACACGACACGACATGAAAATCACTGACAGGCAAAGTCAATAAGATACATTGTGGTGTGGGGGTGGGGTACATATAGCAGCAGCTGAACGCTCAGTCCTTTACAGTGATGTGTGGGAAGCAGGAAAAATAGCCAAGCGTGAAGGACGGTAAAGTCTGTGGCTGATGAGGTCAAATGGTTTTTCATCATTCGTTGGGTCGGCGGCTTGATCCCTGCTTTTTGATGCGGATTGGAAGCCCATCTGGTCCATCCCAAAGAAGAGCTGCTGCAGAACATGTGAAAAAATAAAAATATGTTGCTAGTCACGACCGTCAGGTGCCCGAATACAAAATACATAGTTCACACCATTCAGAATAACCACAGGTGAGAGTTAACTTTTCTGAAGCCCTTTATAGTTTACACACACACACACACACCGAGGGATGCAAATGCTATGCAAGGTGCTGACCTGAACCACCAGATCAACTTTGGGTTTAGTGTGTTGCCTAAAGACACTGTAAATATGGAAAAGAGGGGGTAGGGTTTGAACCACTGGCCCCAGGATTGGTTGACCTTTCTAATTACTGAACCAGAGCCAAAAAAATATGTCATAATATATCAGTCATCCACCCACAAATCACACTGTAGAGAAAAAAAACTTGTCCGAAAACGTTTCACATTTCACTGAGTCAACAGCACAGTCATCAAATATTACAGGCTGACAGACAGACAGACTAAGAATACAGTTTATTCAGTAAAATTTACAGCTAGATTCCATGCCAAAAACACTAGAAAAACAAGGTCAATGTCAAGGTCAACAATAACAAGAACTCCTGCACTACTACATGAAATCTAAGTATCTAAAACTACAGGAAATGGAGAGTCGGGATCCAGGAAATGGTCATGATAATGCTGGTGTGGGAGGTGAGTGGACGATAAAACTGCAGCAGGTGGGCTAAAAGCAGATCAGAGCAGATGAGGAGGAGATCAGGTAAACACAAATGGACGAAGAGATGATTGGGACAGAGACAGACAAGGGGGCTTATAGGCTGAAACAGGCGAGAAACAGTTCGGAAGATCACAGAAAGATTAGACAAGACAAAGCAGCAGGGACTGAACAGTTAGATCAGGTTAAGTAGTGAGGACACTGGTTGACAAAATGACTTCAGGATTGGAGTTGGCATTTTACCTGTGATCCAAGCTGTTTGTAATTTTATCTTATTAAGATCAGCTTCACAGTTTACTGATACTTAAGTATTTGTTTGTCAGCGAAATTTATTTTTATTTTTTTTACCAGCACATCAGTTTAAAATAGCAGATTCAGTAAACTGTACAAATCCACCTCCTCAGCTTCTTTCACTTTTTCCTGCTGTCATTGTGGAAGACTGTGCAGCATTGAATTAGATTACCTTTGTCCTTGGAAACATTGGACAAAATGCCAATAAAAGGTTCCTTGTTAAACCAAAGCACAGTAATTTGACTGCGATGTACACAGATGTACCAGGTGCAGCTCTGTATTTCTGCCCAAAAAGACCAATACTATATTCACTGTGACAGACACATCTATAACAAAAATTATCTCATTGATCTGTAGAACATTCTTCATGCAGCCTTGAACAAACTGTAGATGAGCAGTACTGTTCTTTTTGGGGAGTAGCAGCTTCCTTCTTGAAGCTCTGCTTTCTTCACCATTGCTGTTCAGTTTTCCCCTTAAACAGTAGTGGACTCATGAACACGGTTTTCAGCCACTTCAAGTGAGTTCTTTAGTGTCTTAAACATTACCGCGGGGTTCCTTGCGACCTCCTGGACTTTTCTCGCCTTGTTTTGTTGGGATGTAGGTTGCTCGACCACGGACCTTTGAAGGGGAACAGTGCTTTTGAATGTGTACATCATCTGCCTAACGGGGTGCTAACAGATCATGGTTGCAAGTCAAGGTTGCATGAATAATTTTAGCTTCATGCACACTCTGACATAACTAAAGCCCCTTTCAGGCACGCACTGGAATTCTGACATTATCCTGACTTTGTCAGGAGTGGGTGTATGTGTGAACAAAAATGTTTAAGTGAAACGCTGCTGATGTTATCCAGACTATATCCAATGAGTCCAATGTCCATATTACGTGCTTGAAGCACACTGCTCTGTGCCAAACCGTTGGGAGAATTAAAAACCAGTAATTGGGCGTGTTGATGTTTCAATCACTCAACTGCTGTTGTAGTCGATTGATTGAACCTTTTTTTATAAGATGTGTGACTCCGATGTGCTGTGAATACAACACAGTTTACCACAGATTAGGTTTAAATAAAATTGTGCCTCCTGTGCGAGCGGATTTTCACACGTGACAACCCTTCTCTTCAGGCGATCTCCTGCTGTCCAAGGCTGAACTCTCCTAGCAGTGTCCAGAGTACATTAGAGTTTATTTAGACACACTGGGTATCACACATGGTAAATAGCACTTGCATGCTCACTTTTATATATTTAAACAGGACAAAAAGGTTGTGTTTTCACAACAGCTAAAATGACAGTATCATACTGTGTAGGACATTTTTCATCTTAATTGACTTTAAGGGATATTTGTGGTAGCCCATAGGTTTATAACACAAAAAAAGAGATATTTCACAAAACATATTTCAAGTTACAGAACACACAGGGGCAACACTGCTAGCTCCTGATTTTGGTTCTAGCCAGTCAACAGCCAGCAGTTGTTTTCTCTTTTGTTTTTGAGTTTGCTGTTGCTGTTGTGTTTTGCACCTATGAGCCTCTGTCAAACTGAGCTGAGGACAATTTCCATCATGTTTTGAAGTTCATCATGTTGGAAGTTTTTTTTCATCATTTCACACATTTTCATAATTGTTAGAGTATGTATCTGGTGGTCACTAAGTGAGGACTGTTTCTGCATTTTACATAGAAATGGTTTTTGAAGAACTGAGAAGAACTAAAAGATGGAAGAGACTAGGAATAAGAATTACTATTTTCAGAACAGAAACAGGGAAGATGAAAATTGTCTTTGAGTGATGTGCTGTTCTGGGGAACAGTTTTGAACGAAGAAGCAATAAAAGGCAGAGAGATGCCACTACCTAATTAAAGCTTTAAGGCTTCATTTCAGTCAATTGAAGCTCTTTCAATTTCACAATACTCAGATAAGGATAGAAAAGCAGCAGGTTTACTACCAAGGGACCACTGCAGCGAAACATGAGTGGTGCACCTTTTAATTGGCTGAGTTCGGCTTTCACTTATTCTTTCTTTAATTTTAAAAGTGATTATCAATGTCATTGTTTCTAAAATGGTGACTTCTGTTTTATCAGCCAATTGTCATTCTGTGAACCTCTCATTGAGTCCATTCTTTTTTTTTGTTTGTTTTTATATGATCTGCTCATACATTTATTTCAGTGTAGACTACGTAACTAGGTCTATCCTGAAACAGAATACTCATATCCACGATATATGTCTCGCAGTATTTGCAGGTTTCTTTTTTATCAAATCAATTTTAAGTGTATTTTTTCTGAACTGATTACATGATGCTGTTGAAACAGAAACAATTATATATTTTATTAAAGTTATAACATGTTTAATACAAATGGCATTATATTTGTCTTGGTGACAATCTGTTGCAGCCCTCAGAGTGTGGAAATGTTAGAACAGCTTCAAAGGCCTTTATTAAAATCAGATTATTGTGATAATCTGAATGTAACTATTCCAGTTAGCACAGTCGTTTATGGCCCATATACACTTAGTTATATACATGACTATGCATTGTTTAAAGGTAAAAGACAAAAACACACAAACACAAAATTTAATATAAATATAATTAATTTCCCTTTGAGTATGTTTTTCTTTTTATGTACATAAAGTATATTTTGATGCATAATAGATTTTTATTACAGTACAATATATTTAATAGGCCAAAACTGAAATATTGTGGAACCAACTTGACTCATTGGTCATTGTAGTATTGGGTGTTAATTTACCCTCTTTTTCAACTATTTGTACTACTAATTGAAATCTTGCATACCATCTTGGTACAGTGGTGTTACATTGTCACCACTGTGCTTTGATAAACAAAGTAATGTTCCACAAAAATGTTAACCTTATGTGTAGTAAAAAAAAATTTTAATAAAAATAACTGTAGTAGAAGACCCTATCAAAATAAGAGTTCAAACCCCTTCACAGGACAAAAAATTAGAAATTAAGAAAGATTTGAATGTATTAAAAAAAAAAACCAAGAGAAAAATTATAAAACTGATTTTTTGTATCCGTTTTTATCTGCAGGACCAAGCTGTTTTCAAACATACAAAGTATGTTCATTTGCAGA
The DNA here is from genome assembly GCF_033026475.1 of Channa argus. Lineage (NCBI taxonomy): Eukaryota > Metazoa > Chordata > Actinopteri > Anabantiformes > Channidae > Channa > Channa argus. The sequence goes on from NC_090204.1 coordinate 26,137,597, forward strand.
ACAAAACTAAATTTAATCTTGTGTTGCTCCTCCACCATAAGACTTTGGGTTCTGTTTGATCAGATATCCAGATGACAAAGCCAAGGTCAGACTTTTTAAAGATAACTTTTTTTTTACTGTTGTTTTTATGTGAAATTATTCAGTGTCTTTTTTTCAAGCTCAGACCAGTGAAATATTCATTATGGACAGCATCAGGACAAATGTGATGCTTGCCTCCAAGGCCTCAGTATAAACCAAGGGAGAGTGGCTGATGTGGTATTAGAGTTGTAAAAAGAGCAGCATGTGTCACAGTCAAGCACCAAGATGTAGTACTGTCAGCTGTAAATTGCATCCCCAAAGGCCTCCCCAAGGAGTCAGTCTTCCACCCAGCCAGAACACAGTCTGAAATCACCTCCATTCGTTGATAAGTGCAAGGATAATGAAAGTAGGTGACTGTCTTTCTCAACACCTGCTTTTTTCTTTCTGGTGACAAAATGTGGGAGAGGATGAGATGGAGGAGGACAGAGTTCCATCTCTTTCTCTGCCTCACTGACTCCTTATCAGAGTGAGGAGGGTGTGATGAGATTTAATACAATAAAGTGCTAAATATGCATCCAAGAGAAAGAAGGCAATAACAGAGGACAAAGAAACACAGATTTAAAAGGAAGACTGTAGATTTTTAATGGTTTTAGAAAAGAGAAGCATAGAGAGGAAAAATATGTTTTACTTTTTAATTATCTTTTTTGCACTAGTGAGTCATCAAACTCAAAGTTTAAAATGTAGAATTTGAAAATATGTCCATTACTGTAAATTGTGCCAGATTATTTTTCTATGATGTCATCTAGTCAGTATTTTTCGAGTTTGAACTATTGCTCATAGAATGGTCTGCACTTATATAGCGCTTTTCTACCTATTGGCACTCAAAGCACTTTACACTCCTTCTTATTCACCCATTCACACTCACACTCATACACCGATGGGGGAGCTGCTATGCAGCTGGCCAACACTCACCAGGAGCAAATAAGTTGGGGTTCAGTGTCTTGCTCAAGGACAGATCGACATGTGACCGGAGGAGCCGGGGATTGAACCAACAACTGTGAGACTGGTGGACAACCGCTCTACCTTCTTGCGCCACAGTCACCCCTAGAACAGAGTGAAATTTATATCCGACAACAAACTAACATTGTGCTAAATTATTGAAACAATAATAGTCTGTTTAATAGTCCGGTTTATGGTTACGGATAAAAAAAAATACTACACAGGACCTCATCTCCCTTTTATAAATTGGTTTTCAGACTCTTTAGAAGTTTGCAGTGTTCCAGAATAGTGAAGTGTCCTTGGCCTATTGTTGAAATACCAATTACAGTTTGTATTCTAGTTTCTCCTCTCCTTTCATATTTTGATGTGTGTCATCACCGACATCAAGACCCAAGACTGCTACCACAGTAACAAGTTCTGTGCCACAACCTCAAGCTGAAATGAAAAAACAGTAGGGGGTCATTACTTGTTTCAATGACTCGTAAACTCCACATGAGGCCCAGTGATTCATGATGCTCTGAAAATATGCTGCTGTACTGCATGAGTGTACAGTATGTCTGCCTCCTTGGACATTTTATGGACACCTATTCAGATGCACTCTAGTATTGATTAAGTTATTTGTATGTACAGAACACAACACAAAATGCTTTATGGTCAGTACATTAAAAAAGCTCCAAAACTCCTCATTGTGAAGCCGCAATTATGGATCGTTACTATTTAAAATTGATGCACACTCCACCTTGGAGGTGTATTATCGGATCAAAGTATGTTTCCTAGGTCTTCGGCCACTACCTCAATGCCAAGTAAACAGTTCACATTCACAAGGACTGATGCTGTTGAAACTCCTGTTAGAACATCATTAGGAAATGGACATAATGCATTGGTTTAATTCTAACCCATTCTTGATTTGAAAAGAATTTCTCCTTTGAAATTGTATAAAGCAATTATGTTCTCAGGATAGGAGGTGGCAGAGAAGGGTGGGAGGTGTGCCCCCAACATTCGATTATGAGAGCTTTGATGTAAAAACAGGGAGTCACTGCAGCAACAAAAGGTGTGTGTGTGTGTGTGTGTGTGTGTGTGTGTGTGTGCGTGTCTGTGTATTTAGATATGTGTGCACTGCTGACTTGTTCCCTGTCTTTATATAAACGATTCAGCGTTGTAATGTGTAAAAGTGTAATAGAAGTTTTTGCTTTTCCATCTTAAATTTAAACCGAGTCTGTGCTTTAATCTTCCAGACCACAGAAGGCTGTGGCATCAAGGTTACATGAGGATCACAGCGGCCACTGGAGAGCTGCTACTCCTGCAATAAATATGTAATTGAAGATTATAAAACCACAGTAATTACAGTGCAAGATCTAGCATGTGTTGTTAAAATCGTGAAATATGCCCATCATGATTTTGAAGAGGCTAAGGTGATTGAAGAATTATATTACCTGTATGGTCAAACCAGCAGCACAGAGATAAAAAATGACTACGTTTACAATCATATGAAATAGTGAAAAGCTTCCACCACCTGGGAAGTGTTTAATATTTTCACTGAGGGGGAGGTAAAGATTGTATTTATTGTCTCCTTTAAGGTTCATGATTAATTATTGACCGTTTTCTGGATAAAAACTGAAATATCTCATAAAATAGTTAAAAATCTGTAAATACATAAAAAACTAAATTCACAAAAAAGGTACACATGTTAAATATAGTGTGCATGTGCCACTGTTTACGGTTCTTCAATATTGTCACTGATTCATTTGCCTCTAACTGGAAAAATGCACAGAAGGTTGTCTTTCTGTTGTTTTCCTCCATGTTGCTTTGATTAATTACCACAGAGTGAAAATAGAGCGTGATTGATCATTAGCTGCCACCCACTGAGCTGAGTCAGCAGATCCTGAAGCATCGCATCTCCTGATCATTGTAGTTACCAGGTGAAGGCCTTAATAAATATCCTGCTTTAAATGAGTCCCATTGTCTTTCGAACTGAATCTATACTTAAGTGTAGCTTCCTTTACTACACACGATTGTAGGTTTCAGGCCAGTTTTTTTTTAATCAACTGTGTCAAATCTAAATCAGCTCACCCCTTTTTTCTGCTTGCCTCTTTACACATCTGTAAAGAATATGTCATCCAGCCCGTTTCACACATGAACTCTGGACATTGCGAGGAGAATTCAGCCTCGGACATTGTCCAGAGTGGACTTTCAGACATGTCGGGAGATCGCCCGATTGAGAAGCGTCCTCAGGTGTGAAAATCGCTGATTTCCGTTCAGGGTATCTGCAGGGTAACATCAGAATTCCAGGTCATGTATGAAAGGGGCTCAGCAGGACACAGTTTTCCCAAAGATGCTGTTTAGTCGGAGCCTCTGGCTTTAAGTGCCTAACATAGAAACTCTATGGGTATTTATTTAGTTTGCTGAAGCATTTTTAACTGATCAGGGGTGCCTATACACAGCAAGCTGTGATGCACTATGTGTTCTGACACCTGCTGATCACTAAATGTTTTCTCCCCGTGTCCTCTAACATAAGTCAGGCTCTAAAGGACCTATCTGTTCTAAGCAACTTTTATTAGTTGAACTTTTTCATATTTTGAGTTAAGCGAACTCTCTAATAGTAATTTGAATCTAAGTAAAGAAAAACTCACTGGTATACAAAAATCGTGGCTGTGAATCCATGTGATGGGGAGTTTAGATGAGTTTAGGAGCAGTGATCTGGTAAAATTGGCCGTATTCTGTTTACTTAGCTGATCCTCTCTTGACACCTCATCTCCTCCTGTGCAGGTCCATCTTCTGAAGGATCAGCTGAGTGCAGAGGCCACGGCTCGGCTGGAGGCTCAGGCTCGAGTCCATCAGCTGCTGCTGCAGAACAAAGACCTGCTGCAGCACATCTCCCTGCTGGTTAAACAGCTCCAGGAACTGGAGACCAAGATGTCTGGAGCAAACTCGAGTGGGCGCGCACACACGCATGCACACACACATGCGCATGCACACACATTGTTTTTTTTTTTGCCGCGCTGGTGGGGTCCACCCTTTCAAGTGGTTCTACACCTCTATAAGAAAATCACATAATTAAAAAAAAAAATCATAATCACAATATCACTTTTAAATAACAGAATTAAAACTTATTTTTCCATGCCCGTTCTTTTGCTGCTTGGGTTATGGTTAGGGTTCAGTATTTGTGAGATCCATTTTCACACACATGCGTATTTCCAGTTTTTATATCTTAGCAAGGAACAAAATCTTTATCTGGAGAAATTAGTTTCTGTTAATGTTTCTTTACCTTATTTTTAAAGCAAATGCAGGGCAGTATCAGGGATTTATATTCTACTTTACATTCTCTCTATTCCACATTTGTTGTTCCTCTACACCAACCATTTCACATTTTGCCATTTGAAGTTAAAGAAAGATCACCGTAATGTAAACAAAGCAATAATTCTTTAACCTTGATCTCAGCTAAATTACGAAACCATGCAGTTTATTTCCAATTCAAGGATTTTCCCTTTTATTTCTGTGGTTAGCTAATGTTTTACACAAAACAATATAGAAATAATACTCTCTACAAAAGGATTTGTGCTTAAGGACCACATATTAATGCCGTTGGATGCAAAGGTTTGCCTCCACCTTATTTTGAAATAGCAAAAAGTTTTTAAAAAATGTAAACAGTGTAATTTTTAATGCAAAATTAGCTAGTACAAATGTTGGGAGGAATTCTGTGATACACTAACAGGATGTATAGAACAAAGGACCAGCCTTGTGTTTCTACCCCAATTCATTGAAGCTCTTCTACTGTACTTTTTTTCTCATCGTAATCTTCAATTTTTGATTAAAGTATTTAACTGCTTTCTAGTCTCGGTTTCCCAGAGCTAGAGGTTGTGCAGCAATGCAACGTTCACAGTCCAACTTACTCGAACTTGGTTCATCACTATAAGTTTTCTTAAATGGTTTTCTACTGCAGCACATTTTTCTAGTGTTCAGCTTCTTTTCAATACAGTTTGATTACCGAAGTGTGCATAAAAAGAACACATTATATTGTAGGTTTAAGAACTTTAAATCTTAACCTGAATGGAAACACAACTGGATTGATCTCATATTCACTGCAATACTGAATTGGTTTAAAAGCAATAAAGGACTCTTCCACAGTCAGCCATTCTGTTTGGGGAAAGACAACGTTAAACCCAAACTGTATACCTACAGACCTCTTAATGTGAACATTATAACACCTACACACAGAAACCATGTATGTGTTTCCCTCTCCCTCTCCCTCTTCATCACCATTTCTCCCTCTATCACCTATTCATCACTTTTTCTCCTTCTTTCCTCCTCTATCACCATCTGTATGACACTGTCAGGGCTGAACTATATCTTACTGATATTATTTTTTACTCGGAATATTATGTTCAGGTCAGCAAGCAAATATCCATTTTTTACTCCCCAAGTTAACTGATTGTGCACCCTTCAAACCTTCCATAGTTAATGCAAATGTTATCTAGAGATTTAAAGTTCATATACTTCACTTAGTGCCTGACACCAAATTGGTTACAAACAAGACCAAAATGTATTCCCAGTTTTATGTCTCCAAACTAAGAACTGAAACGCCACAAAGATAAACAAACTACAGTAGGGTTGGTGGTGAAAATGCATGTTATGTAAACATGCAGATTACAAGTGGAGAAGACTTAAATGATTGATTTTCAGGAATATTCGTTCAACCTCAATTCAATGAACCTTTTATCGGCCAAGCAGTGAACTAAACATAACCCTCCTTTATGGCATCTCCACCTTTTCCCATTTGTAGCCAAACCACATTCCATACTGTAAAATGCTTTAAAATATGCTGTGAAATGGACATTGTCCAAAGTGGACGCATTGGGACTTTTATCTAAAAACATTATTAACAACTCCTGTCACATTTAGGTGTATCGTTATGCCGTGCGTTCCATGCAGCCAGCATACACAATGCCAGGGCCCTAAAGCTTACAAACAATGTTATCTGATCATAAGTCATGCCAGTAGCTACACCAGTGTTTTATAAGTCAGTGCATGTCATTGGGCTTTAAAAACATACATTTCTACTTATATATTATTTTGACACAAGTGTGTCCATTATACAGCTTTCCTGACCTTGTGTGAAATGAGGTGCATTTTAAAATGTCCAATATATCGAAGTGGCAATGAGAAAATATTTTTCTCCCTGAATATTTGAAATGATGGCTGATAAGATAAAAGTTTCTCTGTGGGTGACAACTGGAGGGCCTCCTGGCTGTGATGGAACTAAGAAGATTGTCTGAATCTGAATCTGAAAGTGTGTAGTGTGTATATATATAAGTGTGTGTAATTATTTAGTTGTTTTTATTTTATTTATGTATTTTTTTTCACATTGTTCGTCCTCTCCAGTGGGATCCCAGGACAGTTTGTTGGAGATCACCTTCCGGTCTACAGTACCTCCAGTGATCTGTGACCCCTCGACACCAAAACCTGAGGTGTCAGCCCTCAACCTGCGAACACTGGGCACCATCAACAGGACCAGCAATGCTTTCTCATCTTCCAATGGGACTCTGGGAAGTCCCCTAGGTAGGGCCCACTGTCTACTCAAACTTGAGTGTTTCCATTTTTTCACAGGGCCTCCGCCTCCTCAGCTCCCCTCACCTCCCCAACACCTTAAGACTAACAGGCTAGAGCTCAAAAGTCCAGAGGTCACTGAGGGCACAACACAGTTGTCGTTCTGTGAAGTTAAGTCTCTGGGATGCCTGGACTTTGCCAGGTTTCGTGAGTCAGGCATTGCCTCAGAATACGAGTCGAACACTGACGACAGCGATGACAAGGAGGACGGGGATGAGTTGGAGGATGAGGAGATGGAGATATTTAGCTGGGGGACGGACGCGGAGACTCTGAGGCTGCTGAATGTTCTCAACAGACAGGGAACACCTGACTGTCTGGGAGATGAAATAGCTGTGTGACACAATGACCTGTACTCTGAGGAGTCCTACTGCTGAGATCAGACCTTTACCTGTCTTTGTCTTTTCACTTCAAACTACTCTGTAGGAATAACATGTAGCAGACTTTGCCACACATGCGCAATTAAATACACAACGCTTACACCAGTGTCTCATTTTCCCAACATGCCATTTAATATTGGACATTAACACTAAAGTGCATTCAGCTAGAACACAAAGCAAATTTTACAAAATTTAAACCACGTTCAGCTTTTACTGCAACATAACTAACAGGCAGGGCACTGTGTGAGCCAGTCAATCATAAAGTAGCACTACAGTAGGTAAAAGCATGTGGCACAATGCTCCTGTCTGCAAGCATTAGCCATCATGCAGTTTAAATGCATTATGTAACTCTAACTGCAATTTGTGACCAACTCACCAGTGCCTGAAACAGCACCCTGCAGCACAATCCTTTTCTTAAACTGGACTCAAAAATGTCTAAATAAAAAGTGACAAAGGAATCAACTTGTATAGCCTGCTTTGGGACTGCAGTATTATAGTACATATCATAAATTACTCAAGTATTCACAAAATTAGCTCACTGCAGAGAACAGTATTGAACAGCAGCTGTTCAAATGCAAACAAAATAAAAGACAAGTGGGTGTAAACTACCTTTTCATTAAAGTTGGTTAAAAAATATTGAGTTTGCATTATCAGTATCCTTACTTTAGCAAATTATTGAATGTTTTCATTATTTTCTACTACATCCTGAAGTCCTGTATCAGGCTGAAATGGAAGTTCTACATTTTAATTTAACCCATTTTAAGCCAAAGTACCCTGAAGCTGTAGGAACCCACAAACATAGAGACAGCAAGAGCCCCAATTATGAATAACAACCATAGTCCTGATGTGACTCGTTCTGTTTATTTAAATATAGCATTTGTTGCTGATATTAGATTTGCATTTTATCTGAATGCACTTTAATGTCTAAACTAGATCCATATTCTTGCACACACTCAAAATTTCTTGTCTTTATGTCTTTTGTATTGTTTTTATCTTGAGATTCAATGTCGATATTAACACACATTACAAGATCCCTGCACAACTCTTTGTGCTGGATTTCACAATCCCCTGATTGTTTTCGTTCCTTTAAAGGTAGTACAGGAGTTTTCCTATGTACATGTACCCCATGCGGGATTGACTTTTTAAACACCAAAAGCTCAAATTCTGAAATTCTCTGGTTATAAATGTACATCAACAGGATCTCCTTTAGATTAGCTTAGGCTGAAGTTTTCAATATGTCATGGTTGGGCATATCGGTCAGTCATCCTGACAGGAACAAGACAAAAGGCTTTGGGAATGGACAGACTAATGAGTTCTTGTCCTTGCTGGAGTGAAAAGTGACTCTCACAATGAGAAAATATTGACTTTGTAACTGTGTTCACTTAGGGATTGGGAAAGTAATTTTTTTGCTCTGTTCATAAATAATCTGACTATTTTCGACAAAAACCTGCATCTGTGCAAAATGTGTTTTCTACTTTACCCAGCAACGTTGAAGTGCTCCGTCCTTGACTTCTGCCGGCAGTCCTCTTTTTGTCTCCTTGCAGCCCGTTGACTTGCTTTTCACCGCATGTTTGCACTCTTCTCACTAGTCCACACATTGCCCTAGCCTTTTAATTCATGTAAATCCGGGATTAGTCGGACCTTGAGGAACACTGTTTATTTTTCTTTTATTCATCATGTAAACAAAACCACTTCCCTCGTGCCAGAACAGCGACTCAAAGCCAAAAGTTGTCTCATTTGTTTAAACCCAGCTTTGTGTATGGCCTCCGGGCACAATGCAGTATTAAAGTATAAATTTTTTTTCATTCTGCATTCTGTAGCCCCAGTCTATCAGAGCAGCAGTGCTGTCAAATCGATCAGTTTTCGATGCTGCTGAGATTCAAACAGGAGTCAGGCCAATTCCTAATGTGTTCTCTTTCTTTTATAAATAGCTTTAGAATGATAGCATCAAATCAATTTGGAGCCCCATAAACTAATTCCCTGTTACACGCACACTTTCTGGAGGTGTTTGTGTGAGAGGATAATAGAGATTCTATCTGAAATGTTATTTCTCCAGTGTTTGGGGACATTTGTACCAAGCCAGTGTTGCATGACATACTAACTAGTTTGTGCTCTACACAAGAATAAGTTCTTGCTTTTCCAGTTGGAGGTAAGTTCAAACATAGGGAACATATAGAAAACGAAGAAAAGAAATTGTCTGAGACAATTATGTGAGTCAAACATGTTTTAAGATATGTGTGGGCCTCGTTCTTTGTACTTAGCTGAACAGATCCAGGATGAGATATGTAATTGTGAATGTTCTAATCCTGGATAAGTTTATCTCACTGTGTTAATTGTTTAAACCGACTTGAGAGGTGGATTAGAAAGGCTGTGTTCAATCATCTGATATAACTGGACCACATATCTGGACATACCATGATCAGCAGGTTTACCATTGGCTACGTACTAATGACCAAAGAGAGATTTTCTTCAAACCCAGCAATACGAGAGGAATTTCAAAATGGATTTAAGGAAACTCCGCAAAAGCCACACACAAAAAAAGGAAAGACAGAGGCAAAACAGTGGTTGACAAACACTTTTCTTAAGTGGCAATTTACAGTGAGTCACCTACTGCCTGTCAGTGCATTTATATGGACTTAAGTAACCAGGTTACAGTCGACTTTCTCTGCAAAACGGATTTCTTAAATGTCATGTAAAGACATTTACAGAGAGGGTTTCTGAAATCAGGGAAACATGATTTCCCCAGGTAGATTTTTCAGAGAATGGTAATTTCTTTCCATTATACAAGTAACCAGTTTCCCAATGTACTTTCTCCAACAGAGCATGTTTGTAACAAATGAGAACCAGCAGCTGAATGAAGAAAAGGAGATTTGATACGGGGCCTCATTTTTAAAACAAGTCTGTCACGCATGTCTGTCTGTTCATCAGTCTCTCTATCACTCACATTCACATGAATGTAATACCTCTGGAACACTATGTGGAAATTTCTTTAAAATTGACCCAAGCATCCACTTGCACTCAGGACTGATTACGTTTTTGCTTAAAGGTTAAGATCACTGAGTGCTCATGTCCATCGCATCTATGTGAATGTGAAATCAATTGAATACAACGGGGCGATTTCCACAAATATGGCACAATCATCCGCTTAGACTCAAAGTGACCAGTTAGATTTTGTTGGTCCAAGCTCAACGCCAGTCAGTGTGACCTCATGTCAGTCCTATTCTTTTGAATATCCAATTATTATTATTATTATAATTACAACCCCAATTCAAGAAAGTTGTGACGATGTGTAAAACATAAAAAAAAAAACAGAATCCAGTGATTATTGATGATCCAATTATTTGCAAATCTCATCAACCCATATATTATTCACATTAAAACATAAACAACTTATCAGATGTTGAAAGGGGCAAGGACAAAGGCCAAAACGGGATGCATGTGATATTTGGGCCCTCAGGCAGCACTGCATTAAAAACAGGCCTGATCTCTACTGCACATCACTGCATGGGCTCAGGAACACTTCCAGAAATCACTGTCTCTGAACACAGTTTGCCGTGCAATCCACAAATGTAAGTTAAAGCTGTATCATGCAAAGAAGAAGCCATATGTGAAAATAGTTTAGAAACACCACTTCGTTCTCTTAAAAATGGTCTGAGGCAAAATGGACAACTGTTCTGTCGTCAGATGAATCAAAATTTGAAATTCTTTTTGGAAACCATGGACGCCGTGTCGTGCTGAAAAAAGAGGAGAGGGACCTTCCAGCTTGTTATCAGCAGACAGTTCAAAAGCCTGCATCTCTGATGGTATCCAGGTGCATTAGTGCCTATGCTGTGGGCAGGTTACACATCAGGAAAAGCACCTTCAATGATGTAAAGTACATAGAGGTTTTAGAGCCACATATGCTCCATCCAGAAAATGTTTATTTAAGGGAAGGCCTTGCATATTTCAGCAAGACAATGCTAAACCACATACTGCATCTATCACAACAGCATGGCTTCACAGGAGAAGAGTTCAGATGTGCAACTGACCTGCCTGCATTTGGTGCATCATAAAACAAAAAGTCCAGCAAGAGAGGCCCAGGACTGCTGAGCAGCTAGAATCCTGCATCAGAAACGAATGGAAAAACATTCCTTTTATAAAACTCCAGCAACTAGTGACTTTACTTCCCAGACATTTAAAGACAGTTGTTAAAAGAGGAGGGGATGATACACAATGGTAAACATCGCCTAATATTTTCCTTGAAACGGTAAAATGGCTGTTTCCACATAGTTTATTTTCTATTGTGAATAAAATGAGTTTTGAGATTTGCAAATAATTGCATTGATTTTATTGACATTTTACATTTTTTATCATATTAAATGGAGAATTATTTTTGTAGACTTGGGAAAGTAAAAAAAGGAATTATAATGTGGCCTTTGACTGAAATTTTCCTCCTTAATGACAATAAATGTTAGGTGTTTACATAAACATGCTAATTTGTAATTTGTAAACCTTCAGTATTCCATTGAAGGTGTTTGGAGCATGGTGTCATTGTCGTTTGTACCTGCAGTTTTTTATTCTAAAACTTTTCTACTTTCCCACTGTGCTCTGGATGCTTTGGTCTTTTTTAACCTCTGGGGTAAATAGTCTCTGTTCTTCTCTCTTTTCTGTTTCTCTTTCATATCATCTATATTTACTTCCCATGGGCTTAATCCTAACCTCATTCTTCTGTCTTCTCTTGAACCCTTTTCTTCTTCCAAACATTGCAAAATGCCCTGCATTTCTAAACTTTTACTTGTTGCTGATTTATCTATAAATAATTCATGTTGCGTGGTTGCAAAGATGAGAACGGCCCTCAGCCTTTAACCTTGACACATTCTGGAAATTTAATTCCCATGTGACCTGTGTTGGAGAAAGAAGATTTAGGAGCTGCTTTTCAGAATATGTTGATTGTTAGTAAGTAAATGATCAAAAGGGGAATTGAGAGCAGCAACTGGATGTCATAATGATAAACTAGATTTCCTTGTCTAAAAGTCGGCAGATGTCCATATTGAAACCAAAAGTGTCTTCAGGCAGCCAGGCAAAATCCATTTATCCCTTCATACAATCCCACTCGTGATGCAGATGTCTGTCCCCATTGGGAAGTACAAACCTGATTCCAAAAAAGTTGGCACACTGTACAAATTGTGAATAAAAAAGGAATGCAATAATTTACAAATCTCATAAACTTGTATTTTATTCAGAATATTTTTTTTTTCAGAATACATTTTTCTCCTTTCTGATATTGCTCCACTATTTTTCGCCGCAGCATTGGGGGAATTGTTGATCCTCTGCCCATCTTGACTTCTGAGAGACACTGCCACTCTGAGAGGCTCTTTTTATAGGTGCAAATTGGTCCTCCAGCTGTTCCTTATATGCACATTTAACTTTTCTGGCCTCTTATTTCTACCTGTCCCAACTTTTTTGGAATGCGTAGCTCTCGTGAAATCCAAAATGAGCCAATATTTGGCAAGGCATTTCAAAATTTCTCACTTTCAACATTTGATATGTTATCTATATTCTATTGTGAATAAAATATAAGGTTTTTTTCACAATTTGTACGATGTGCTAACTTTTTTGAAGTCCGGTTTGTAGAATCTTGGGTTCTAAACCATCCTATGTGTGGCTTATTTGTGGTCCTATTTGCAAACTTGGTTTTCACAACCTCAAACGCAACCTCAAAAAGGTTTCTTGTTTGAAATCATCCTGTTACTAAAGCCTGTTTGCACACTGCACCGTTCGATAAATTGCACTACAAAGCAACTTGCCTTTTTTTCTCTGAAAGAGACTGGTCAAATTTGACGATCATATATTTGGAAACATCAAATCTGACTCTAGATGTTATATCCTTTGTCGTGCCATGGGGATTAGCACATCCTAGCTTCTTATTCTTTGATAAATGGCATGATATAATGTAAACAGCTGATGTGTTTGTCTTCAGCCTTTCATTTGACTAGAAGTGCTTTGCATTGTGTTACTTGTTAATGTGAAACCATTATAGTTGAATTGCATTAAGTGTTGTGTTAGACTGCGCCTAAAACGATTGTAAGTCTTGAGTCTAGTCTGATCTCAAATCTTTGTCTTTATCCCACTCACTGTGGCTTTCTCCCTCCTCTCTGCAATAATTATTTGTCCAATGGGTCTTGTCATTGGTATCTGAATGCTACACTGCCAAAAAGTCTGACCAAGCAGAGCAGCATTTGTTGACTTCTATGAATTTCCCTGTCCTCGACATGTGTTCTTTGAAACTCGCGGTTAACTACTGGGGCAACAAAGGAGCAGTGCAGATCGATAAACTGCTGTACAGACACGGTGTGTCACCTGCAGGGACACAAACACATATTTACACATAGACACACAGACCACAAATATGGGAGAAAAATAGTAGCTAAATTATTTTTACGTGTACAGGGATTTGTGCGAGCGTACTTAGGCTTGTGTACCTTTACCTGTCTTTGAGTTGGCCGTGGCGTTTTGCTCTTTTTGCTCTTGACTGAAATGCAAATCCGAGCACAGACACACAAGCCTGACTATGCACACACAAATCCCTGTACATACACACAGATTGAGAGACACAAGTCTAAGTACACATGAACGAATCCCTGTACACGTACAAATAATTTTGCTACTATTCTACTCCCATACAGACACCTGTGTACTCTGGATCTCCAACATACAGTAATTCTACTGAGTTAAGAGTGCTGTACTGGATAGGCAGATTGGATTTGAATTTAATATTATATTTAAGCACACTGGCAATGAAAATCAAGATTATAATGTGTTTCATTGCAGAAGTGCAGAATTAGAAAAGCCTCCAGAACAGGCAGAAAATAAAATTGGCTGCAGTACAGGTCTGGCTCAGCATCCCAACATACCAATGGAAATATTTACCACTGGGTGGCTGTCGCTCAGTTGGAAAAAGCAGTTGTCCACATAACACAGGGTCAGTGGTTCAATCCCTGGCCCTGGCTATACCCCTAAAAAGCCCATTCCCCTTCCCCGCTCTGCAGTGCCGGCCCAACTGCATGTTGGTCAGTTGGTAAAGGCAGTTGTCCACGGACCACAGGGTCAGTGGTTCGATCCCCGGCCCTGGCTATATGTTGAAGTGTCTCTGGGCAAGACACTAAACCCCATTCCCCTCTCCAGGTGTGCAGTTCTGGTCCAAGCCCGGTAGAAATTGGGGAGGGTTGAGTCAGGAAGGGCATCCGGCGTAAAAACTGTGCCAAATCCACATGCGGACAATGATCCGCTGTGGCGACCCTGAACTCACGGGATAAGCCGAAAGGACCAAAAAAAAAAAAAGTGTGCAACAAATTATCATCAGTGCCCAATTCACCTGGTCAAAAGTCAGTGTACATCTTCGTCGTTGACTGTGACCAAATCCTGTTGATCATAATAAATAAATGTTTTTGTTCCAGATCCTGGCACATTTATGAACACAAAAGATCCGGAGAGTGTTAAATAAGTGCTCCCTGTGCTTGTTAGAGGCTTGTTTGTTAATTTCAAGTGGTGCTGACAGAGATATGAGGAGTTTGTGGGTTACATAGAAACACTCACAACAGACCACCACACTGCAGAAATGAATGACCACATCTGTACCTGAGGAACAGAGGGAATAAAAGCCAAGCAATTAATCCTCTAACCCTCTGCAATAATGGTCAGGACTCCACCAATCAGCCGAGATTTACACTGCTCATTAGACTGTTCTGACAGTAATACCGGCTTATAAAATATGGTCGCTTATAAAGCACTTTTATCCAAGCGCTTTACAATGCTGATTCCCTTTCACCCATTCACCTGCACACTCACACACTGATGGCGGTGGCTGCCATGCAAGGTGCTCACCTGACCCACCGGGAGCAACTTGGGGTTCAGTGTCTTGCCCAAGGACACTTCGACATGTAGCAAGGAGCAGGGATCTAACAACTGACCCTATGGTCAATGGACAACTGCCTTTACCAACGGAGCTACAGCCACCCCTTGGCTTATATTTGTCTACACGTGTTTTTTTGTAGTTGTCTGTATGAACACTAGTGTTTGGATCTCCACACATCAGTTAAATGTGTGGTGTTTCAGTGCACTTTAGATACAGATAAGTGGTTTAGCAGTCAACAGAAAAGCCAGTATTTCTGTCATCAAACAAAAGTGAGAAGCATTTGCTGGTTCCAGCTACTCAGTATTTATTCAATCAGACATTTAAATTGAGTATCTTTTGGGTTTTGGACTGTTTGCCTGAGAAATCAAACACTGTTGCCTTGGAAAATACAGGTGTCATCTTTTGAACTAAATGATTAATAGGTTAGACAAAAAAGAATTACAGAATGATGAATCTCTAACGAAAATAATTCTCCTTTCAGTAGGCAGGTATAAGTCTTAGCTGTCAACTGCAATTAAGTGTTGCCCCCTGAAGCAGTATACCCACACTCCCTGACTGCCCTTTTCCACTGGTAATTGGATTTTAACTGGCAACCTTCTATTCATATCTCTATCCTCCTGGCTGCCACTGATTAGTCTTCCTGGTGGAGGCCTTTTTCTCTGCACTTACACATTTGGGCACAGCAGGCACATGAGCAAATTATTGCTTGTGTTCCAGGTGGACATCTGGATGTGTTGGTAGTTTGTTTTGTGACGAAAAGATAGAGGCCATGTTGAGGTACACAATCTGGAACATGTTGAACTCCAGGTTTGTGAGGGTTAAAAGAGCAAAAGTGATGAAAAGCAGTGCAGCTAAAGGCCTGTCTCATCTGTCAGTCTGGCGCATTTCTTCCTCTTTTCAGCGGTTTCCTTTATGTAGCTTCATATGTACACTGACAAAAGTATCACACATACACACATGCTGATTTTAAAACAAAGGCGAAAGTCTGCATCAATCTCAAAGAGAAAAAATCCCACCCAGGAGATGAAGGGACAAGAAAAAAGACACCTTTGATCACTGTTAGCTTTTAGTAATAATGAAACATCCTTACTGTTTGATGTTTCATATTGAGACTCACAATAAGACACCCCTTTGTTGCTTGTCCTGTAAAGAACAAACTTAGATTTTACAAAAACGAGGTGGTTTCACTTTTGAAGCCCTACATTGCGGTTTATCAAAAATCCGTGGACCCCTGTACCTGTTTTATTTGTTCTCAAACCAAATCCCAAAGCCAGATCTTAACACAGCACCAAACAATGACGCTGTAGACACTAGTCTGTTTCTTACTACAATTTCTGTTTCAACATGACAATGGCATGTTAGTGTGCCAAACCTTATCATTTACTATCGGTGGTCACACTCCCCAGTGTTCTAGCTCCTGAAAGGGTTCCAGTTCCTGCAGCCAGGTTCAGAATAGTGATGGAAATCCCACATTAATACCCATGATGTCGGATTGAGATGTTTATGAACCACATATAGATGTGTCGTTTGCTGGGAACAGAACTTTGGTCAAGTAATAATATTTACCTGACATGATAAAAAATACAGGAGTAGCAACATGCTTTCACTTTTCACTGAATTTTTTTACAAGGAGTCACAAAGCCCAAGGGCAAAAAACACACAGACAGACACAAAGAGAACCCAAGAGGGAGAATGGCAGAAAGGAACCATACGCCTGGAACCAATTATTCTCCCGCAGCTTCGTTTCCTTTGCTGCTTCGTTCATAGCAACTGAACTCACATTTGTCTCTTCCCCAATCTCCGGGGAAGTGTGGGGTCAGACAGACAGCAATGTGCCAAATGGCTGAATGAATTATTGATCTGCTAACTTTGATATTGAAGGGCTGGAGGCAGACAAACATGTTTAGTCTGATCTTGTTTTTCCATCACTTATTTCTCTGCTCGCTTGATCCTGTGTTTGTCAGACCTGGAAAACAGCTTCAATGTACATAAACAGTGTATTTGATATTTTATAATTTAATTGAAAGTGTATTGAGGACAGTTTACTTCAGTACTACAGTAACCAGAGGTTTCACTCTAATATCACACTGTCTAAAAGGTCCACCTCTTGATATTCTAGCAATGTTGTACTGTAGGTCTGTTATAATATTTTTGCTAAAGTTAATTATTCTTGTCAGTGTCCGATTAGGTATAGTGACTTCTCCAGATTGTTTAGGACCAACTGCAATGATGTTAAATGGGTACGAATGACATTATCGTCATGGTGCAGTAGGAGCAAGGATCATGCTTTCTTAGCCAAGAAGAACTCACATTTGCTCCCTTTCAATAGAGCATGACATGCTGTGGCTGCATTGCAGTGTGGTTTCTTTCGGCCACCTTTAATTGAGAAGCTGGAGCTGCATCTCAATATGTTTGAAAAGGTTTTTCTCCCCATGCTTCATTCTTTTTTAAATCTAGTGAAGATAATATCAGTAAAGGTGATATTTACATCATCTTGTCCGATCCTGCTTTTGTGTACTTGTATTTGTCCCCATAAACCTTCTCCAATACTGCACCCAATACCACATTACCTCTGCAGATTGGTGGAGGTGGAAAAATATATGTGGTTTAGAGCTATTTTAAGATAATTGTGCTTTGCTTTTCTGCCTATTGTTCTATTAAACAAGGAAACATGTAAAATGCATTCATTATATTATTGGTGTCTGAGAAAAACAACTTTTTTGGGGGACAAAACCTGTGCATCCCTTTAACATAAACATTAAGCCTAAATTTAAAGGACCTTTTTTTTTTTTACTTCATTATATTTAGCACCAAATTTCCCATAACTAAATACTAATAAAATTAAATTTTTTTGTGGGCAAAGATGTGTCTGTCAGCTGTGAGCCTGTCAGTGCCATAAAGATGATTTCAAGGCAAGAGAGCGAGATGTGCTGCAGTAATTGTTCTATTGAACAGTGTAGACAGGTCAGCTTACCCCATCACTATTTTACACCCCATTTACAAAAGTGTAATCATCTTTGTATTTACTGGAGATTATGTGGGATTATTCATCACATCATTTCAGTTCTACGGCAGAGCTTGATTAGCATTCGTTGTGTTGGAGATTTGTAGTTTAGTGGTGTGCTATGTGTGTGCTAGTTTGCTAATAAAATAATCTGTAAAGGAAAATCAAAGGAATACTGTGCGAAGAGGTACCCCATGTGATGGGGGATGAGGCAGAAGGAAAAAAGCTTTAATGTGACTTCTGTTTCCCCCTGTCACTACCACAGAGATGGTGATTGATGTTTTGGGGTGTGGAAGCACCCACAATTCCCAGGGTCAATCTTGCTTGAGTCTCCTTAACTCAAGTGCTTCCCTGGTAAGAATTGACCGGTTATGACTTTCATTCCTTTGTGTGTCTTTTATTTGAGAACACCTCTGTGTTATATAACACAGAGGTTAACTGCGTAAACACTCTGTCTTTTAGACTCTTCAATTTTACCTCTGGTTAATATCACTCAGGCAAGCGCACATTTAAGTGCTATTCCATCCGTAGTTTCCCTTCCTGAATTTTAAAATCACTTCTAAAATTCTGCTTTGTTGTCTACCAACCAGTGTATTGAGGGAGGAAACAGTTATTCAGTCTTGGGCTCTCGGCATCCCTACACTATGTGCCCCCTCTTGGGGTTTATAATCTTGACCTCTTCTTCTGTCTGAGGTTGTAAAATTTGAAAGGTTCTTACCTGAGAAGAGATGAGCCCAAGGCAGTGGAGTCTTTCAAAGGTTTATTGAAGAATATCAGCAATCAAAAAAATATCAGTCAACAGTGCAGTCTTCAGAAGGGTTGTTCTCTAATTTTCAGTCCTGAACAAAAAACTAAGAAAGCAATAAAGGAAACCCCAACTCTAAGTCTCTACTCCTACGCCTACTACTGGCTTCTCATACAGCTTTTGATATACTGTCCATCCTGTTTTTTTAATCTTTCACCCACTCATGTGTTTTTTGTACAGTAAATATGTCATTGATATGCTTTTACATTTGTGCATCTAAGTTTCTACTCACATGGTTTTCTGTCTCTCACCTTGCAGCTATCCACAGGCAGTGGGTAAGGCTTTGCTGGCCCTTCTGCAGAGGCTTTGTTTACTAAAGCGTATCTTCCGCTTTCCATTGCAGTCTATAATGTTTATTTGAGCAAGCTATGCACATCAGGTGTGACTGATTGATGGATTTATTAGCCGGTTTATTTCGGTTCACATTAGATCAGGTCCACTTGAGTGCATGCAGTCTTTCAATCATTGTTCATACAAAAGAGCATAAACATTTTTCCATCCCTTCAACAGGGGAATGAGATTCAAAGTTTGCATTGAGTTCAGAGTTTACTGCTGGTTCCTCCTGACACAGCAGTGAACAGGAGAGAAAGCTAATTTGGCTAATTAGATTAGACTGAAATGCTGTGGGGGAAATTAAGCTGAGAATCGGTCGGAGATAAGATGGAAACAGAAAACACCAAAGATAATTATTAAAGGTATTTTTTGGAATTGACAACCAAGCCTCAAATATCCTAAATGTTTCATCCTAAAAATGAAAAATGATCCTAAAGTCACTGATGGTTAAAACTTGTCAGGTTTTTATACAATACAAGCAGATAAGAAAAATACTACTGTGGAATGGCTGTTACATTGTCTTAGTGAATGACTTCTCATAGCTGCATGAATAATAGAAGTTGTCTCTTAGAAGCAAAGGTAAAATAGCATCATTTTAAAGGATGGATGCTTGAATGTCCACCAGTGTCAGGCACAGGGGGTTCTCTGTTTGAAGTCTGTTTTCCACTCAGAATTTATTCTTTCTGGATGTAAAATCTTTTGAAATGGACAAAATCAGGATTTAATAAATGAAACATCATCTTATTATTCACTCTAGAAAGATTTTGTCTGGGAAATGACTGTACAAAATAAACAGCTGCTGGTTTTGATTGTTATACAGGAGAAATAATTGCTAATTCATTTTCTCCAATTTCCAAAAGCATAGACTTGATAGTGTTAAAAGCAACTTGTCAGATAAACCAGAAACTTCATCAGACTGGAGTGGACCCCCCCAAGAGCTCGCACACTTTAATCCTTCATATTGGAAAGAACCAAGGTCAAACATGGATGTGCACCTCCACTTTTTGTGTGTTTCAAAGGTCACACTTGGTGCTTTTCTCTCATATTCTGCTCTTACAGTAACTGATGCAGCTTTGACCTTCACTCTTTCGCCAAAAAGTCATTTTAGAGAATTAACACATGACAAAGAAATATATCAATGGTCAAACTGCTATTTTTATTGTGATAATTAATTTGCAAAATTCTATTTGTAGCATAAATATTGTATAGATCTGTGTTTTGTAATGCTTTGGCTTTTCTGCCATTTCTTTAAGCAGAAGATTATCTTGAACTTTCTTGAACTGATGGAAACCTTAGCTGAGCTAATTACAACTTCACGCTGGTAGTCGAGCTGGAGTCAGAGCTGCTTGAGAGGGTGGTGCAAGCTGATCCCACTGATTCCCACTGGTTCCACGTGATGGAATCTATAATCATAATTACCACATAATTACAACTCATAATTAGTCAATGTTGAGAAAAGGTCTTGTATGCCTGTCATGTCCCCCAACCACCTCTTGATTTTGGTTAAATATATTGTGTTTTGTTTAATTTTTTAAAATGTGGCAGTGAAATATGAAAACTGAAGTGGTGCTTAGTAGCAGCTTCACTCTCTTGTAGTTCATAAAAACATTCACCTCTTATCCTAAAGGCTTCTTCAGAGCGGCAGGCCTAGTAACTCCATGGAGTCTTTCTGTCCTTGCCCCTTTGTTGATTTGCAAATATGTTGATAGGGAACAAATCAATGAAATGTTAACAAACAACTTATTTTTCCCAACCAAAATATCAGATATTGCAGCAAAAAACCCTGAAGTCAGCGGTTTTCTTAAGCCTAAGCCTAACCAGACGCAGGGCTGGTGTATAGGAACATCATTTTGTGGGAGACAGGCTTGGTATAGTACACTGGTCAACTTATTTCTGGGTGTTCTGTTAGTTGTCCTCGTCTCTCCTGTCTGTTGTGGACGTGCTCCCTCTGGATCTTTTAGTGAATTTGACAAAGGCCCCGTTTGACTAGCTGATGGTTGTGAGTTTAGAAAACACATAACTTCCTCATAGAGCTTTGAATCTGCATTTCCACAGTAGTGTTAGCTGTTCTTGCATCATATGGCATCATCGTCAAATTCTCCGGATTAATTTAGTTTAAAAACCCGGTAACATCAGGTGACAGAGACACACAGAAGCGTCTTGTTATTGGTGGAGCAACTAAAATATCTTTATTCTTTCACTCTGTACATCACAGGTCAGAAGTTTACTTGAAGTTAATCAGTGGATTTTCTCAGGACTCTTGTTTCTTGTTTTTCTTCTGACACTGTAGACATAATTTTTTCTTCCGGCCACATTTTTCTATTTCGTTAGTGTTGCAGAAGATTTCATTTTCATTTTGGTTGATTCAACCTAGTGACTCATTGCTGCTATGTGAGTAACAGCAAGAGCTCAGTGGTGACGTGTTGACATCTTTGTTACATGTCCAGTGAATATCTCTTTGTATTTTCATGTTACCCTATTTCCTGGAAATTCTGTGAGGTTGAGAAGTGACTGACTATATGTGGGGGGATCAGTGTGTTCAGATTACAGGCTGAAGATGGCAGTTTGAATGTTCAACATCTGTTTTTGTTTCTAATCTGTTGTTTGAATAATGCTGTTAATCTACAGAAAGAAAGAAAAGCCTTGTTTTGGTGTTAAGGTAGGATAATTAATACAGATGGATTCCTTCAGGCGTCTTTGTAATTAAAAGATAATGTAAGACACACACACACACACATACACACAGTCCTCCTGAACTGAAGAAACAGGCAAACAGTAGAAGTCTTTTTTTCAGGGCTTGAAATCAACATTGCAGATTTCAACTATGTGAATAACAATATGTATGTAGAGTAAAATAAGATTAATTAAATCAGCTTTCTAATGAAGACAAGTTTGGCCTTGGTTTGCATGTTAAACCTCAGTCTATTGGAAATATTCTCTGCAGTGTTTGATTTCAAACTGTCAACAGAAGCACCAATAAAGTCACGGTGCACGATGGTGTTTTTCCTCTTATTTAAGTCTTCAGTCTGCAATATTTGAAGAAAAAACTCAATCTCTTTCATCAGCCTAAATCACAGTGGGGGGGTAGCATTGAAGACTGGCCTATCTCCACTAGTTGGGAGGACATAGATGAACTGTGTGTCCAAATCAAATTGTCAGTTGTCAGGTACAGACACTGCAGGAGACAAATGAAATAAAATGTCTCTGAATGAGCATCCCGTCAGGAGGAAACAGGGCTGGCTAACATTAGAGCTTTCATTTATCGCGGCTGCTGAAATAGCATCGTCTTCTGAAAGGATAATGTTAATCATGCCTGCGAGACAGGAGAAACGGGCATTCACCAGCCTCTGTGATGAACCGAAAAGCTCCAGCTGCACATGGTGTGTTCTATGTGACTTCACCCTGGGGGAAAATACACACAGTTCACAATCTGACATTTCCACTTTATGATGTCAAACAATATATTCACAAAGGGGATTATGGATGTGATAAATTATATGTTTAATGCTTTTATAATGTTTTGCTACTCTAAACACTGCTGCCACAAAGACACATATGTAACATCCTACCCAACATCCCTGGTTTGACTCCATCTGTAGTTGTAATTTAAATATCACTTATTTTGCTTTGGATTCCATTAAATGTATGAGTCTAGTGAGGACAACCTGACCTCTTTGGGTCGTCTGGCATTTACACACAGCATTTGACAAAACAAATCAATTTTCATTCGTTTAGCGTAAACAGGAGCCCAGAGATGGCCCAGCAGAGATGTGCTCATAAATAATGATGGTAAGTCACATGTGGGTGTAAATTAGCCAAACTGAGATGCCCAGGCCTGTTTCCAAACAGCAGGTTTCACCTTTCAGCAGCACGGCATTAAACATTAAACATACATGTTATAAAGCACATTTTTTGTTGCCCTTCACAAAGCCCTGCTAGGGCCTTACCATATTACAACCTCTCCAACAGGACAGTTATTGGTCGACATACTTTATTGGTGTATTTCCATTTTAGGGTACATTTACACTTTTATTCAGAGAGAAACTAAACTTCATTTTCAGGAACATTAGTTACCAGAGAGGGACATTCTTAATACAACTAATATAAACTGATGCGTTATTATTGATAAAGCAGCTGTTACCACCTAAACTAGTTAGCTCCACCTTTACCAGCTACGATGAAAAGCACAATATCCTCAATGATCAGTTTTCTGTCAACTGGGGTGTTGGTAAATTCAACATAAATTGTATTAATGCTGATTTCCATTCATTATATCATTACATTTCTCTCTGTTACAGTAATAAATGTGTGATCTGTGACTTCATGCTGTAAAGTAAATGCATATATTTTTCTTCTCTCCTTTTGCGCCCTTACAGTCACTGTAACGCCCTCAGTTGATTCATAATATTGGATCAGATTCACCATCACGGTTTCTGGCTAATGTGTTTTTGTCTATGTTTTAATGGGAACAGTAAGTGAAACACTTGGCAGTGCAAAGTGAAGTCAAGGTTGCCTGTTCCACTCAGTTGTGATGCTCAGTCTGATTCCAAATGGTGATATCCTCTCTGCATTTAAGTGGCGAAGACTAAGTGTATTTTAGATGCAAGAGTATGAGAGATATAAGAACTTCAGGCTACACTCATTACATCCCCTGACGTCTTCTCTCATAGTTCATGAAACTCACTAACCTGGATCTAAATCTGATACTTGTGTGTCTCATTAAATGCTTTCCGAGAAACATTTCTATCTAAGAGGTAAGATCTCCTCTATCTTAACCACTTTAGTTCCCTTTGGTTTTCCTGCATTTTGATCCCTTTCTGCTTCATTTTAATTGGTGTTATCGGTTTTTATGTGCACGTGTCATTGCAACTTCTTTGGGTTTTCTTTTATATATTAATCTATGATCATAACGTACAGCATTACTACAGAGCCCACACTCTTATGCACACTTGCTGTGATGATGCAACATCTGTATATTTTGGTCTCAAAGGAATACTTCACTTAAAACTAACTTTTTACAACTTTTTTTTCTTATAACTTTTTTTTTATATTTTAATCTAATTTAAAATAAAAATTGAGAGGCAAACTGTCAATTCTATTTTTCTTTCTAAAAATCATTAAGAAATTATGAAAAGTGTTACAGATATGATATAAAAGCTATATATACCAAAAAAATGTATTTTTTTTGGCTCATTTTCATGGAGTATCCCTTTGTTTCCTCCTCATCCCACTCTTAAACAACCCATTGTCTGAACGCTTGAAGCTGCTGCAGATTTGCACCATGTACTGTTACAACTGCATTTCACATGTGTATTCATATTTCTTTCTTTTGTCTTTTCTTTTTTTCCCCAGTTGATCAAAGTATGTTTGAGAACTCTGTTGCCCAGCAGCAGAGTCCACACACCACCAGACCAGCCCAGCTCTTGGCCCGACGAGCCCCAGCATCAGTCATTGCCAACCTGGGCTCCGGCTCTGCTGACTCACTATCCTCCAGTGGACAGCATAGGCTGAAAAATGCCATTAACCTGGGCAAGGCTGTTGGAGCAAAGGTTGGTACAACAACAGAGAAGGACCATTAGGTTCTGCAGGTCCTACGGTGCAGCACAGTACTGCTTAAACCATTGATATTTGATAGGGTGACTTACTGAAATGAATGTAGTCAGCATACAGAGTGGGTTTGAGTTTCATCACATTGTTGTCAAATCAGGTTAATGACTTGTTAAGACGAAAGGAGCCCAGCCACCTCGGGGACATTGGGGTCACTGAATTCAATAAAAGCGCTGGTGCTGTGTGGAGCTGCATGCAGCTGGACCAAGTCAATCAGAGTACTTCCAACAGGTACGTGCACAATTACATGTACTTTTTTGTTGTAAGTAGTCCTTCGGGGTCAATATATATATAATCCCCATACAGACACCAAAACGAACAATCAATAAATAGTTTCCTATTAACATATGGTGCCCAGCTAAACTGGATTATATCTGTGCTTCCTGTGCATTCAGACTGTGTGTGTTTTTTTGCTTTGTTTTTTTAGGGGGGGCTATGTAAATGGGTTTATGGTTTTAGAAAGTTGCTGTAAATTAGCAACTCAGTCCAAAGAGTTGAATATTTTAAGATTTGTATTTTGAAATGTGATTTCGAATGAAGGTCAAGTTAAATGTTCCACTGACATGTCTGAAATTTAAGAGTAACCTTTCATCTGGCTGTTGTTTGGGCAGAATAGTTCGTGTGTCTTCTGATTTGCAAGTCTATGCATGTGTTCCTCAAACTTTGTTCACATTGTTTGTGTTTTTGTTGGAGATTTGTTCCAGAAGCACTGATCTGTTTTGTCTCCAACTGAGAATGAGTCGAGTTACAGTTGTTTCACACGACCTCTGTTTTCTCTCCAGTTGGATTTAATTAATTTTGAGTTAATTACAGTAAGTTGAACATGACATGAGGCAGGAGTTGAAGTGTTCAATGGAAACCAGCTCCGTGGATTTATGATCCATTACTTCTGATACTGTGTGGCACAGTTTGTAGCACTACAGCAGATTAATTCCATGTACCATTGACAGCATCCTCTCTCTTTTTATTGTCTCCCTCTTTTTACTCTTCCTATCACATCCATTTGCCTTCTGCCATGTCCTCTCTTCCAGTCCCATCTCCTCCTTTGAGTCTTTCCCTCGGCTGGACCCACCACCCCCGTCAGGGAAGAAGCGCCTCCCTCGAGCACTGAAGACCACCGCGGATATGATGATCTCCTCTGACCCTGTGGTCTCCTCTCTGGATGCCACAGACTCGTCCTCATTTGTCTCCTCGCCTGAAAAGAAGGCCTTCATCGCCAAGGAGGAGCAGAGTAACAGCGAAGAGCAGTTGCAGGATGAGAAGAAAGATGAAGTATTTGTCGATCTCACATCACCACTGGGTGATACAAAGAAGGAAGTTCCTGCTGATACAGAAGCAACAGGGAGCAACAACAAGGTGGATGGAGGGAGAGATGGAGAAGATGATGCTATGGAGCACAAAAGCACTGCAGGAGTCCTGGAGGACCATCAGTCCCAGCTCCATCTCTCTGTCCCAGACCTCATCAACAAAGATCCCCCTCAGCTGGAGTCCAGAGCCAAGTCCTGTGACATCTGGCAGAAGGCATCAGGAGCAGACTCCCGCCTGGCCTCCACTCCCTGCACAGGGAAAACACCGTGCCGTATCAGCCTGGGAGAGGAGGTCTTGCAGGGGAATGGCGCCCCCTGCAGCAAAGCCAGTGGAGTGAGTGGAGAAGATGTGGAGCTGCACCCTGACCTGCTGTCATTTGAGTAACAAGCAGAACCGGGGTCATGTACCACTTCAGTATGATTCAGAAAGTTTCACATTTATGTTCTTACATATCTCCAGAGTGTTTAATTCAAACAGAGACTGCACAGCACATATAATATTCACAGCCACTTTTTAAATCTGCTTGTCCTGCTCCAGGCTTTGCTTTAGGAAAAGGGAGAAAGTACTTTGAGGGACCAGAGTGGGGGCTGAAGTTTCTAACTTTTTAGCTGCTTTTTACAATTTGGATACAATTAAAGGTCTTGATGCTAAAATCGGACCTTCTAACTTGACTGATTGTGGGTCTGTGAGATACTACAGCCTTCTCCCTAACTGCTGATAACAATGCTGACTGGCACTACACCACGAATAAGTGGAAAGACATGGGGGATGATATAGTGCAGTGAGAATTCAGATTTTAATTTTAAAAAAATCAAAGCCAGAACACTTTCTAATTTCACACAGTGTGTTTCATGGTTTAGCTCTGCCAACAAATTGATCAAATGTGTTGTCAGCTTAGTGGTCCAAAAACCAGTAGGTGATGTCATATCGGGTAAGTGTGATGAAATTTGGATGGGCTGAAGCTGTCACAACTATTGAACAAATACCTTGGGGGCATAAAATCGACTTTGTTTTGACAGAATCTTTTCTCAAAAATGTACAATAATATTTAACAGCTTTAAAAAAATGATGGACTCTGAGGTTCTTTATCAGTATTTAGGTATTACTATATTATTGAGCCAATTCCCTGAAGGCCATGACATTTTCAGTCCATATAAAGGGACATTTTGTTGGATTTTTTCAATTAAAACTGCAACTAGTATACTTTATATGATTAGAATAGCTACCAGCGTAATCGTATTTCCACTCTGGAATTTTAAGAGACAAAGAAGAGGAGAGGGAGAATGTAAATGAATGTGGATGTGTTAGAGTTCAGTTTGCAGGATGAGGTCTGAGTTCAGTCAGTACAAATTGTCAGTTTGAGTGGCACTGGAGGCCTTTTGGCCAGTAGCTTCATCCATTTTAAATAATTTCTGATCCATTTTTGGTTCAGCATGAGCTGGACACAACTTGTCCCCTCCTGGTTTGGGACTTAAAGCTGCTCACCATATAATATTGAGGTACAGTACGTATGTGAAAGCACAAAGCCACTCTTCAAGGGTCAGCGGAGACCCTTAGGACACTTCAGTAATCCCACTGAGATAAAGTCAGTGTGATTTCACAGTGACAGATTTCATTTACCATATTAGTAGCTCAGTTTTGCAGTATATGAATATAATTTTAGGATTTGAACCTTCCCTTTTTAAAGCAGGAAATTTCAGCAAGTAAAAAACTGATCAGCTCCTATCTAGCTCAGTTTGAGCTAGATAACAATAATGTGGAACTAATGTGTGACTTAGGTGGAGAGTGTCTTCCAGTTGTTGGCTGCTGACAGAAATAGTCTTTCTGACTAAACTCAAAGTGAATTCTTCTCCTCCTCCCCCCCCCCCCAAAAATGAAAAACCTGAAAGGCAGATGGGTGGATGGGCGACATGAGGGAGGGCTGATGAAAAGATAATGAGCTGTCAAAGAAGGAGATGAAAGAGGTGACAGGCCAAAGACAGAAATTAGCGGTTCAGTCAGACAGGTTGTTTCAGTCATTTTGCTTTTAGAGAACTGTCTGATTGAAAAGATGAGCAATAAATTACATGAGACCACTTTTCTTTTGTCTTAATAAGCTAATAAAAGAGTGAAAACCAAAGTTGACCCATTGTCAACATTTTAAAAGCATTTCATCCTGACATTGTGAGTCAGCTGTGTTCAGCTGGAGAAAGGCGAGCAAACGGACGTAAACATGTTGTAGGATTGTTATCAGGTTGTCAATCACTTTTCTCTGCATGTCTTAAAAGAAGCTGCTGATTGTTTTGAGACACTATTATTATAGAATCTGGTCTGTAGAGACAGAGTAAGCAGTCAAATCCCAAACATCCACCCTGAAAATGACCGGCGGCCTCCATAGGACACTGCTGTATCCATGTGGGGATTATATACCCTAAGAAAATAGCAAAACAAATGTCCCAGAAGACATCTGTAGCTGCGGTCAGGTCGTGCTCAGCAGAATGAGAGGAATGTGGACCTCTGGGAGAAAGAAAGCTTTGTTTCTGTCTCCTGCCTCTCTGACTTTGTCTTTCAAGTGTCCTGTAAGATCCCCATTTATTTAAAAAACGCTCAAAAGACGCTAACAACAGCTGTTTCACCCAAATTAAAAAGGAATAAGTTTTATTTAGCAACTCTAAAATCTTTGTGGTATCTTCCTCATAAAGTTCAGGGTTATCAAGAAAACCCACATAGGGACATGGTGGTGGCATGCTGTTTTAATGCTTTGTGGAGCTCAAACAAAACGTGTTTGTATCTAGGTGTGATGTTTCACAAATGGGCGACTGCCTCATTGAAACTGTTTGCATGTCCAGGTGACACACAAGTGGGAAATACCTTGAGATCAAAATCCAAGAGGCTGAAAAATGTATTCTTAAAGTGAATGTGTTAAATTAACAAAATTGTAAACGTCAGTATGCAGCACTTAGAATAATGTAAACTGGTGCCGTTGTGATTTGGTGATGATTGTTTAAACCAGGCAGAAAAGCAGAAAAAGCTGCTTTTAAGTTGGACACCACCTACACCTGAGGGAAATCAGAAAAGGTGTTTTCACGGCTTTTAAATTAAAAAAGTGTTGAAGTGTGCCTGTCATCTGAAACTATTTCAGGCAACAGTGAGGGCCCTGTCTCCTGCTGCACACCTGGATGAAGCAGGTATGAGAGAAGACTGCACCTGATCGAACAAAACCAAACACACACACGATGAGACTCAGGTCATTTCACATAAGCTGAAGGCAGCTGAAGAAAACTGCTCTTACTTTATAAAACCACTGCAGTAGATTTATGTTGTATTATCAGATCACCTGTGGAATCTTTTTTTACATATGCAGACTTTTTCTAGCTATAACAAATAATGAAGTAAAATGATTTATTTTATTGTATTTAGAATCTATCCGGGCAGTGTGTCTTCTTAAACTGTCTCAGATTATCGTAGATGAAAATCTGTGGTTCTGCTTTCTGTGTTTGTCTGTTTTTTTGTTGTTGTTGTTTTCTTTTTGATGTTAAAGCTTGTTTTGTTGAGTTGTGATGAATGAAGGAAGCTGTGCATGAAGGCACTCAGACGACCACAGTAAACCTGGGACTTTAGATCTATATTTTTATTCTGTTGCAAATGAAGTTATATCTTTAATTTTGTGTGTAATGAACATATGCTACACAAATCAAAACCAATTAATGATTTTGTCTTTTATGTATGTATCTTTTTTAGAGGGGATGTAATAACTTCTGTAAGAAATTCTTTGGAAATAGACCTAATCAAGACCCTCTTGTTTGGTTTTTGTGTCTTTTTAAAGATTTATGTTGACCTTTTCTCTCTGCAGAAACAGTCCTCTTCATTTATTCTGCCTATATCCTGTCTCTTATGTCCTCCCGTCGTCGCATCCCTGTGACAACAACAGCCTGCCTCCTAGGCAGCCCTGCCAGCAAACTTCCTGTTTAGATAAGGCCAATGTACTTGTCTGTTTTGCTGTTTCTTTTGCATCTAAATCTGCATCCGTCCTCAGCACCGACAGACAGACGTGTGTGTCAATAGATTTGTCTGTTTTCAGAGAGCCAAACATGGAGATGGCAGTGGTGGGATTTCAAGAGCCAAATCTGCTCTGATGTTTAATTCACCTGTTTGTGCTAATTCGTAGATGTTCTGGTCTTCCTCTGGTGTTTCTATGTGTGTTGCCAGCCTCTCATTTGATGCTGTGTCAAGAAGAGTTAAAGCCTGCCAGGAAAGAAAGAGAATCCATGAGAGGAATCTTCTACATCCACATTTATTCTGGAACCGTGCATGAACAATCACTTATCATGCTGGATGCAGTTTATACATCACTCAAAACAAGCTTCGTGATCGCATGTGATAAAATTAGGATATAAATAAAGTTGAATTGAATTAAATCATCTAAAGTATGAGAGTATTTAAAGGAGACCAAACAACATGGTGCTCTGCGAGCGCTGCTAATTCTTTGAGTTATTTTGTTAATTGCTAAATGTAGATTGCGCCACATTCCTTGAATGGAACTAGTCTGTTACATGGATCACCAGTTAAGACTGCCCTAGTTTTTATTTGGGAACAAAGTCTGCTGTGGAGTCTGCATGTGAAAAACACGCAGCTTCGAACTTGGTTTATTCGAGCTTGGCTGCTCTATGTGGGGTGATCTATAGACCACCAAAGTACAATAAGGATTTTATTATTGACTTCCATCCATGGGCAATTTTACAGAGGAGCTCAGCACCTGCTTTCACACAACCTGCCAGACTGTATTGGACACAGTGGCCCAACTTAAAACTAGGCAGCCTACATCCAAATCTGAGCCCTAGCAGAATGCTGAGACTCCTGCTGTGAGGCGGGAGTGCCACATAGTTGAAACCAGGTGGAAAAGGGATAAACTACAAGTGTCCTTTCAAATGTTGAGAGACTATTGGCGTCTTTACCAGTCCACAGTAATAGAAGCTACTTTGTTAATATTATTATTGCAAACTGCCACAAACCCCATGTGCTGTTTCACTCGATAGACAAATGTCTTAATGCTCCTCAGACTGTCTACATTGAGTCCTCAAATGAATGGTGTGATAACTTTCTAAACTTTTTTATTAATAAGGTCTCTATGCAAGGGGCAAAATCTCACTGTTGGCATTTGACCCATCAATCCCTCCTTTATGCTCGGCAGTCTTAGGTTAACCTTAACCTCAGCAGTCTAACCTTCTCTCAGGTTAAGGAGATTATTGGTCAGTTAAAGCCCTCGGGTTCACCTTGTGATGCTCCTCCCTCCTGACTTTTTAAAGAGGGTTTTCATACTTTATTGGCATCTATTCTCACCATTATAAATGTTCTAACCTTAGGGATGGTCCCCAAAAATGTCAAACATGCCATAGTTCAGCCTTTTATCAAGAAACCTGGGCTAGATTCACATGTTCTTGCGAACTTTAGACCTATCTCCAAATTTTATCAAAGATTTTAGAGAAAATTGTTTATAGTCGGATAAGAGCATTTTTAAATGAGCACAACTTACTTTAGGCTTTCCAATCTGGTTTTAGAATGAAAAACAGTACTGAGTCTGCTCTTTTGCGTGTGCTTAAAGACGTTTTTGTAGCCTTTGATTCTGGTGACTGTGTGATCCTTGTATTATTTGATTTAACTGCTGCATTTGACACAGTCAACCATGATATTTTAATCTCTCGCTTAGGGCAGTCGGTATAAAGGGCTTTGCTCTAAATTGGTTCAAGTCCTACTTAAAAGATAGAACTTTTTGTGTCCAATTGAGACTCCAAGTCCTCTTCTGCTCTTCTGTCCTGTGGGGTTCCACAAGGCTCTATTTTAGGCCCTATCATCTTTTCTTTGTATTTGCTGCTCTTGGGCTCCATCCTTAGAAGACATGGCATTTCGTTTCACTGCTATGCTGATGACTGCCAGCTCCATTTTCCGCTCAATAAGAAGAATGGCTTCCCTGTCACTTCACTACTGGAATGTTTAGAGGACATGAAGGCCTGAATGGCTCCTAACTTTTTACAGTTTAAAGACTCAAAGACTGTGGTTATTGTGTTGGTTTCTAAATGTTTAAATGGAGCTGCCTCACTGTATCTCTCTGAGCTTCTGCATCCATATGCTCCACCATGGTTGCTTAGATCAGTTGACTGGGTGCTTCTTTGTCCACAAAAATAAATTCGACAGGCATCATCCTTGCCTGTTTTTAAATCCCTTCTTAAAAAACACTTGTTTTCATTGGCCTTTGGTCTGAGTTGACATTATTTTATTCTGTCTGTTATTTATTATCTCTTTAATGCACACATTTTATGCTATTGTATACTTTTTATTTTATGTTTTTAACCTGTACAGCTCTTTGGTTAACCTATTTGTTTTAAAACGCTTAACAAAAAAAGTTACAATTTACATTAACTTATGTTGCTTCTGTGTTTGGATAGGGTACATGAGGGTTGCAAACTGGGGTCCTCTGT
>NC_090204.1:26175000-26202500 GCF_033026475.1 Channa argus
CCCATCCTGAAGAATCCACAAAAATTTTATGTTTATAATCTTGAATAAATTTAAAATGATACAACAATTTAAGTCGTCTATAATACTCATATAGGTCCTTCCTAAGGCAGTTTTTATCCTCACCTGCTGGTGTTGGAACAAAAAAGAGGCCCCTTTCCAACAGGAATTGTTCCATTTCGGTCAAATAGTAAGTGAGAGACAACTTTATTATAATAGAAGAGGTCGGGGTTAGAGGACTCGGTCCCCCAATTCTTAGTTTAATTGTTTCATCCAAAAATCTAAAATAAGAGGTGCTGTTCTACCTGTCCAATGAACTGGATCCTGGGTCTTTACTTTGAAAAGGTGTTCCTCCACCATGGTCAAAGTTCTATAGTGTGTCAATAAAAAAATATTAGATTGTTTTATCAAAGACTGTGCTTCTAATGGAAGCTCAGTTGAACACTGGATTAAAGGTACCCAAATCCTCGCATGAGGGAAAATCCTCTTCGCCAGAGCCACAAGCTGCTGGAATAGCTTTTTAACAGTTGGCAAAAGGTTTCCCCTCAAGCAGTTATTAAGACCCACTGAGAGCACAACTTTTTGAGTGACAGTTTGTGGTTTAGACTTTCCTAAAACACCCTTCAAATGATGGATCTGTGCTCCAGGGAAACTATCAACCTTGACTGATGGATAGTTATATTCCAGACCCTAACCCTCTGGACAGATTAGAAACTCCCAATACTAGCACCTGCTCCTTCAATTCCAAAGACCACCTCCTGAACTTTTGGTCCTGAGGTCCTGAGATGAGAAGTTGGTCTCTGTCCCAGTGCCCGAGGGAGTACACCATCCCTGGAAGGCTGACCAGAGGGAGAAGAAATCCTCTCTACCTCAGCATTACCACTAATGGATATAATTGCCTGTCCAGAATTACTCATTTGTGCGGGGGAGGGAGAGATGGAATCTGACCCCAGAACTGCCACATTTGACTAAATGGACCGACCATTTATAATTTCCTTCCTTTCCATATTTATATGTGCCACAGAATCATCTCAATGACATAGGTTCCTCATTAGGACCAAATAAAAGGCTATTTCTCTCTTACAGTCTCTCTTTTGTTCTCTTGAATCAAGGAGAGGGGGAGTGGCATCAAAGGGTTAAGGTTAGGTGAAATGAATTTATCTCGATGACTCTCCCCGCTTCGTCCGTCGACTGGACGGTTTGGAGTAGAGAGTCAAAGGCATGGCACGGGCCGACGCTTGCCACTCTGGTTCCCTTATATTGTGTGCTCCTAGATCTTTATGTAAACCATTGATTTGTGACTTTATATTTGATATTAGTTTTTAGGTGGGTTTTAATTAAGGTTATTGTATTTTCAGGAGATGGTTTAGGGTTTAGTTTTTTCTGGTTATGGGTCATTCATCACCGTGGTTATATGGTATGGGTTGGAGAGCAGTCATCAGTATTTCTTTGGGCAGATTGTTTTATTATTATTGTTTTTCTTATTAGAATTGTTGTTTTCCTCATCATTCATGTTAGGGTTGGAGGCCTCAGTTTAGTGCTGGGATGTTGCTAATGGGAGTAGTTTCAAGAGCTTTTAGGTTTAACCTGGTTAGGTAGAGGTAAGGGCTATTTGTAGTTGGTTGTCCTTGGTTTTTTTTGGTTTTTTGTATTGTTAGATGGTGATGGCAGAGTTGGTAATTGTTAAGGTTGAGTAAGCTATCGATTGGTTGGGGTTAATCAATGGTTTCGAGGGTTTAGGGTTAGGTAGTGAATTGCACTGGTTGGGGTTAGGAAGGATATTGTGTAAAATTAGCACTGGTTTTAGTGTCTTTAGGGTTAAGCATTGTGTTCGACTGGTTAGGGTTAGGAAAATGTACTGGTTGGGGCTAGTGTAGCTTAGAGTAAGCAGTCATTTTAAGAGTTAGTTTAGTTTGGGAGACACATCATCAGTAGTGTACTTCAGGATCATCGTGTGTTTCGGCCATTACCACTAGACACCCTCACCCGAGGGCGGCCCCGCTGGGGTTAATCAAGTCCCAGGGTGTGTCTCATAGCCAATTAGTTGTTAGTTTAGAACATGTAACTATGGTATTCGTCTGTGATTGACCTTTAACCTTTTAGCTTTATGCCTCAAATTCAATATGATCTAATTGAAGGTTTGCTTCTAGTTATTGTAATTAGTTTAGATTAAGTAACCATGTTATTAAACTGGGATGTTGACCTTTGACCTTTTAGCTTTAGGTATCAAATTAAAGGTATTGAAGAAGATTAATTTTGTCCAGAAAATCTGACCTGAAGGTTGCTTAAGCTGTGGATTGTTGCATTCCGTGTGTTGTCCAAGTGGAGGGTGGCTCTCTTGCTCCTTGTTCAGGTTTGCAGAGGGTTAGGGTTAGGGGGGTTAGGGTTAGGGGGTTAGGAAATCAAAGGAAAATTAATGCACATGCCATCAACACATCCAACCAGCTCAACACCATCTCTCATTCAGTCCACCAGGTTGTAACGTTCCCAATTTCTTAATCCATGCTCTTTCTGCTTTCTGTCACTGTGAGCGCGTCCATCTTGGATTACATTGTAAAATTGTGGCTTGAACTGAATGCCAGCCATGTAATAAAAAATGTCGGACCAAAGGAGTTTGACTCTCTTTGTTTTTCAAAATATTGTGTCTATGTTGTGTGAATCGTATAAGCACAGTGTTGCCTGTTTCTCCTACGTATTGTAGGCTGCATTCTTTGCATGTAATTAGGTAAACACAATTTTTTGTGCGTGGACTTCCTCTTTGGTAGGTCCAGAAAACACTGTTGTTGTATTTGTTTTGTACCCAGGTTTGGTGCTGAAAAAATTCTTTGTGTCCTTTGGACTTTGGGGTGTGTAGTATTGTGTATTGTTAGGGAAGGCCGCAATAAGCCTGTGAACTTGTAGTAGGTTAGCTGCTTCAATCAGGTTCTGATAATTGTATTTGATTGCTCTGATGAATTTCACTGAGAATGAAGAGTATTTGGTGACCAAGGGTAATATTTTGGTGTCTAATCTAGGTTTGAGGTCTAGGAAGGTTTTAAATGATTTTCTGAGGAAGGATCGTGCGTAGCCTCTCTTCCTCAAGGCAGAGAATAAGGTTTTTGTGGCTTGAGTAAAGTCCTCTTTCTGTGTGCAGATTCTGTGGAATCTGAGTAATTGGGATTTAACCAGCCCGGCAAAAGTGTGTTTTGGATGGAAACTGGTTTTGAAGAGTAGTGCATGTGTGTCTGTGTCCTTGAAGAATACTTTTATGTCTAATTGGTGGGTTTGTGTGAAGTTTTTCCCTTTAAATGTGGTTGTGTCCAGAAAGTTGATTGATCTGTTGTTGGTAGTGGATTTTAAATGTATGGAAGAATTGTGGTTGTTCAGAGTAGCCAAAAACAATTCAAAGTCTGACCCAGAGTGCGTCCAGACCCCCATATGTAATCCAAATATCTATAATAATGTAGAGGTTTCTTGGGGCAGGAGGCAAGAGCTGCCGTTTCCCATTCTGCCATGAATATGTTTGCATAGGCCAGGGCAAACTTTTTGCCCATGGCAGTGCCCTTGGTTTGTAGGACGTATTCATTGGAGCTGAAGCAACTCTCTATCTGGTCTTCTCCTGTCAGGATATTTTTGGAAGACATTTTTGACAGCCTGTATGCCTTCTTGGATGTCAATATTAGTGTAGAGACTATCAATGTCCATTGTAAACAAAATAGCATCCAGAGGTATGCGGAGCTGCTTTGTTTTCTCTACAAAATCATAGGTGTCTTTGATATAGCTGTTGTGTCTGACAGATAGTGGGTTCAGGAAGTAGTCCAGGTATTCAGCTGTGAAGTAGGTTTCACTGTTGCAGTCGGAGACTATGGGTGTGCCGGGGGGAATCTCATATGGTTTGCTCCATTTAGCAGGATCTTTATGGATTTTGGGCAGCATGTAAAAGAGTCTGGCCCTTGGCTCTTGGTCACCTAAGAGGTAGGTCTTCTGCTTGGCATTGATGAATCTTTTGTCATGCAATGACTGAACTATTTTCTCCACCATAGAAATGGTGTCGGGGTAGATGGGACTTTCTAGCACTGAGTAATAATTTTGGTCATGGAGTTGTCTATAGCCCTCCCACAAGTACTGTTGTCTGTCCATGATAACCACTACATTGCCTTTGTCGGCCGGTTTGATGACAATCTGTTTATTCCTACTCAGTTCTCGGAGGGCTGCAGCCTCGTCTATGGTGAGGTTGTGCCTCTCTTGGATGAACCGGGAAGTGGACTGAAAGCTTTTGATGTCCCGTTCTATCAGTGTGATTAATTCAGTCGGCAGTGTATTGTTAGGAGGAGTCCAGTCTGATTTTGGAGTAAAAGGGAGAGGTTGAGAGTCTGGTGTGTTTTTGTAGTGTATAGCCAATTTTAACCTTCTGTGGAATTGTTGTAGGTCCCACCTAATCTGTTGCAATTGGTTTTTATTAATACCCATAGTGGGGATAAATGAAAGCCCTTTGCTAATCAGAGCAAGCTGAGGCTCTGTGAGTTTGAAATTTTTGGCCAAAACGATGACATTTTTGTTCCCCTCCTGTACGCACAGGCTTACGGGGATGACTAGTTTACCGACTTGCACCAGTGTTCCAGCATGCGTGCAGCTGTCCCTCTGGTCCAGTGTACTTTGTCATCTTCTGTTTCAAATGTGTCCATGGGAAGTTCTGGTTTATATTTGTATTTTCGGACAATGTGTGCGTTGAGTGAAAGGAGATTGCTCTGCTCTCTGTGAGGGAGAGTTCTGTCATAATTGATTTCAGGGATCCAGATTTCAGCGTGTGGAAATCTGTTTGTGGCTGCCCTGACAGCTGATTGCAGCTGTTTGATGGTGGTCCCCTTCACATGTTGACCCCTGTCATTGAGGCCGAACGACAAAATGACCTTCTCCACTGCGGTGGAGACAGTCGCTTTGGTTAAGATGACCTCAGCGTGCCTAAATGTCGCCCCGGGGTAACTGTCGATCTGCAGGTCAGGCACCTGAAAAGGTGGGAACCTGCTCACATTAGTGTCCCCCATAATGAGCCATTTCTTTCCCACACTGAGCCCCCAGTCCTGCAGCTTTTTGGTTGTCTGAAGGTGTCTGGTGGGTCTGCGTGTGGAAGTTTGGGTTGTGCTCGGTGCTTGGCTTTGTGGGCTGTTTGTCAAAGTCGTTGCTGGGATGTCGCTCAACTTTAGCTGCGATTGTATCGCTGACTGGAGCCTAGTGATTCTGCGTGGGGTGAGCGTGGTGTATCTACTGTGGAACTCGGGCGGGTAGGTGTGTGTGCCAGCCTCAGAGCCTATGTGCTCCTCAAGTTCCTCAATTGTGAGATCTAAGATTGAGTCATTTTCAGTGACCACACAAGGATTTGGAGTTGTTAGTTGAGTTGAGGCTCATTTAGGCCTTTGAGGTTTGGGAGGGGGCCCCGCATCTGTGTGAGTCACCATTGGAGGAGGAGGTGAATTTGCCCCTCCTTCCTGTCTGAACGGGGACCAGTCTGAAGCCTGATCTGTCATAGTAGCTACCGTCTTAGTTTCCTCCGTGTGTATGTGGGGCCTCACAGGTTGTTGCGGTGTGTAGGTCTGTGTGTCTGTTGTCTGTGTGTCTGTTGTGTGCGTGCTTGTGTGTAACTGAATGTGGACCTGTGCTGTTGTGGTCTCTGAGTGAGCCCCTCGGCTGGCCAAACAAAGGGCCTGTGTTGCATTGCCTCGGTGGGGCGTGTCAGTTGTAGCTACAGAAAAGTCGACCAGGGGGTGTGTATGTGGTGGCAGTCTAGCGACAAGAGTTGCTTCCGTGTGGTCAATCATGTCATTGCTGAGTCGTCGGCCTAGATATTTTCTGGCCCATGCTTTGGCAATCTTAAAGGGGTCTCTCCAGTCATGAGTGGACATTTTGGTCAGTTTGTCCACCTCTGTGTCCAGTGTTTGTTCATAATGATTGCGCAGTATTGGCATTGTGGTGTAGGCCCAGTTTTTGGCATTCCCAACTATTAAAGTCTGTGTGTTTGTGTTGGGAATTGCCGGTTTGATTATGGTAGATAGGTGGTGTGTGAGTCGGGTGATAGTGGGTGGTTGGTCTTCAGAGGAGACATTGTTCAAGTGATGGATTATCTTGATGACCTTATATATGCTCCTCACTTTAATGGCAAAATCAGGGTGCTCTGATCTTTGTACATTCCCCTGTTTTTGTTTGGGTGTGTGTGTCTGTCTGTTGTTTGTGTTTTGTGTACTGTGTAATTGTTTTCTGCTCACGGCAGAGTATGGTCCTCTCTGGATCCTGGGATCAAAAAATTGTGGCTCATGGCCCTGTTGTCGAAGTGGTCTGTTTTGAGAGCTCTTTCTCTCGGTTGTGGCTCTACCTAAGCGAAGCACAGACGCGTAAGAGCGCCCAGGGTTGGGGTGTCTGCTTCGGTCGTGACAGAGGTGGCTGGTAAGATGGGTCAGTGAAGGGAGCAACGCGCCTGCGCCCTCGGCTATAGCTGATCACATTCCAACCCCCATCATCTCTCTGCCTTATCATGGTGAGCTCGTGAGTCTGACAACACAAACTAGCAATGAGTTTCTTATTTATATATTTATTTGTTTTTAATTCTTGTATTATTTATGAATTAGTTGTTCTTAGATATATCCATGAGTTATTTATTCTTTGTATATTTATTAATGAATATATGTTATTTATTAAGCTATGCAATATAAAAGGATGTGTGTCTGCTATTTATTAGAATTTCATGTATTTCTATCCGTTGATCTTTTTAGCTTGCTAGTGCAAATGATTGAACAAGCCTTGTTGCAATGTTTCGGTTCTTAAAAGAACCTTCTTCAGGCTGGCTTGTTCTGGAAGGTGAAATTGAAATTGCCAATAGGCAATCTAATATAGTCTCTGTGAGGAGGTGTTCTCTGTCTGCAATCCCAGGGGAAAGTGAGGAGTGGAGCAGTCCCCTCCCTTTATACTGAGTGAAGTTCGTTGGAGGAGCCTGCATCTGGGAAAGTGAAAACACTGTTCTTCACTAACATTCCTCTTTTTCTGGTATTTAATCCAGTATGTTGTTTGGTTTTTGTTTTTTTCTTTTTTTTGAATGTTTTTAATTAAAGAATTTTACACTTGTGTGGCTGTTGCTGGGTTTTTATTCACTTTGATGGTCGTATTTCCTGGATTTTAATCATCCAATAGTATTGTGAACTGTGTTGCTTGAATTTTGTTTTTAGGATTGTGTTTTGTGTATTTTTGTCTTCCAGGTTTGGTAAGTATGAACTTTGTTTTTGTATTTTGTAAATTTTTTTCAGGTTTGGTAAGTATGAACTTTGTTGTTATGGGTGATGTTGTTTTTAGGATTGTGTTTTGTGTATTTTTGTCTTCCAGGTTTGGTAAGTATGAACTTTGTTTTTGTATTTTGTATATTTTTTTCAGGTTTGGTAAATATGAACTTTGTTTTTATGGGTGATGTTGTTTTTAGGATTGTGTTTTGTGTATTATTTACCAAGTTTTGGTAAGTATGAACTGTGGTTGTATGGGTGATGTGTGGTTTATTATAGCTAATGCTCCTATGTTGCCTATGAAATGTGGTGTTGTGTATCCGAATAGGACACTGTGTGCCTCCTGTGTGTTTATTCAAAATTATTTGGCAAGTTGTTCATGAAGATATTTTTGTAATTCCGTTATTGTGGCTTTGGAGCCTTTTCTGCAATGTTTTGTTCAAATTATTTTGAGGAGCGTAGGTTAGGATTAGGCACCGACTCAAATCCGTACGGGTTAGGATAGGTCATTGAGGTCAAGGCCAGCCATCCTATGCGAACCCAGTTGAGGGTTAGGCAAGTACTTCGAATATGGTTAGGGTTAGGATAAGCAACCCAGGGTAGGGCTTAAGATAGAGAGAGGTGTTAGGATTAGGCACAAATTGTGAGAAACCAAGTTAGGGTTAGGCAAAAATTCGGATGCGGTTAGGGTTAGGATAAGTCATTCAGGGTTAGGTGAAATGAATTTATCTCGATGACTCTCCCCGCTTCGTCCGTCGACTGGGCGGTTTGGAGTAGAGAGTCAAAGGCATGGCACGGGCCGACGCTTGTCACTCTGGTTCCCTGATACTGTGTGCTGTCTTCCTAATGAGAAGATGACATTGTGTCCTTGATCTTTGGTAGATTTTTTGATGTGTTTTTTGTGGGAGGGGTCAAGTCTCCAATGCAGTTTTTGATGAAGTTTCACTGGTTCTCAAGTCGATGTTTGCAGGCTGGTCAGTAACGGGGGTTGGAAGAGCAGTTGTCCAATCGTTGATGAGACTCTCCAGATGTAAGACAGCCTCCAGGAGACCCTGAGACAGCTGTATGGAGAGACACTTACCTTTGAGTTGAGTTGAGTCGATTTTTGGTGGGATTTTTTTGTGTTGGAACTAAGTTTAAAGACAGCCCCCAGGAGGCCCTGAGACAGCTGTGTTGTTTTGGATTCAGATAGACTTTGAGTTGAATAGTTTTTTTTTTTTTTTTTTTTTTTTTTTTTTTTTTTTGGGGTTGAGATTAACATTAAGCACAGCCCCCAGGAGGCCCTGAGACAGCTGTGCTGTTTTTTAGTCAACTACATTAGCTTGTGTTGAAATTAACATTAAGCACAGCCCCCAGGAGGCCCTGAGACAGCCATGCTGTTTTGGAGTCAAATAGACTTGGAGTTGACGATATTAACTTGTGCTGGCATTAACATTATACACAGCCCCCAGGAGGCCCTGAGACAGCTGTGTTGTTTTGGAATCCGATAGACTTTGAGTTGGATCATTTTCTTGTTTTGAGACTGGCCTAAAAGACAGTACAGAGGAGGTCCTGAGACAGTCGTGTGTTGAGCCGGTAGACGTTCGGATGCCTCTGATGGGAGGAGGATTGTCCGTCCAGTGTTTCTGTCAGCGCCGAGTGTGTTCCAACTGGTTGGGATTAGGCGTGAAGACGGAGAGGTTAGGGTTAGGGGACGATTAGGGTCAGCGACATCAGGGCTAGTTGGGGTTTAGGCAACAGTTTCAGAGTCTTTAGGGTTAGGCATTGGTTTCGAGTGGTTAGGTTTAGGAAACAATTAGGGTTAGCGGCATCAGAGCTAACTGGAGTTTAAGCAATAGTTCCAGAGTCTGGTTAGGGTTAGGCACTAGGTTCGACTGGTTAGGGTTAGGGGTTAGGGTTAGGGTTAGCGACATCAGGGCTAGTTGGAGCAATAGTTCCAGAGTCTGGTTAGGGTTAGGCATTAGTTTCGACTGGTTAGGGTTAGGAAAATATACTGGGTTAGGGTTAGGGTTAGGGTTAGGACCAAATAGAAAAAAGAGACCCAAATTAGGGTTCGTGGCACTGGCCATGAGACCGTCCCTGATTCCCAGAGTGTGTCCCTCCCCCCAGACATCCCTGATCCCAAGTTTTGGGTTCCCCCCTCCCTGAGAAAACAATAACAAATAAGAAAATAAAAAATTAAATTAGGCTATTATCCAACACACCTTTAAAAAAATAAATAAAAATAAAAAAATAAAAACAAAAACAAAATAAACAATTAGGCTTCGAACACGGAATCCGGACAAATATTCATTTTCAATTGAAATTGGCCTTTTGGCCTAAGCATGCTTGGGTTATTTTGCTCATGCCTCTGTTGCAACGTTTCGGAGGATGTTTCTCCTTCATCAGGCTGAGGCTGAGCTGCACTTCTGTGCCTCTGGGTCCCTGCTTTTATACGGTAGGTGGGTGGAGTCTTTTTGGACTTCCTTTTTTCTGTTTTTCACATTCCCAGTTTTGTCTAATTTGACTTTCTTTTCAGGTTTACACGGTAAGTGGGTGGAGTCTTTTTTACTTTTACACATTCCCAGTTTTGTCTGATTTTGACTTAATTTTGATTGTTTTTTTGTCCCTTTTGCCTTTGTTTGTGCCCGTCAAATAAAATTGAGTTTTCAAAAGGTGTGTTGTTTCCTGTTTGTTTTTTCGGTTGGCCTTTGTTATTTATTAATAAAGCCTACCCGAGAGGGTTAGTGTTAGGCGATGGCCCCCCGAGATGGTTAGGGTTAGGGTTAGGGTTAGGGTTAGGTGAAATGAATTTATCTCGATGACTCTCCCCGCTTCGTCCGTCGACTGGGCGGTTTGGAGTAGAGAGTCAAAGGCATGGCACGGGCCGACGCTTGTCACTCTGGTTCCCTGATATTGTGTGCTCCTGGATCTTTATGTAAACCATAGATTTGTGACTTTATATTTGGTATTAGTTTTTAGATGGGTTTTAATTAAGGTTATTGTGTTTTCAGGAGATGGCTTAGGGTTTAGTTTTATCGTGGTTATATGGTATGGGTTGGAGAAAAGTCATCAGTTATTCTTTTTGGCAGATTGTTTTATTATTATTAGTAGTAGTAGTAGTAGTATTATTGTTTTTCTTGTTATGATTGTTGTTTTTCTATTATAATTGTTGTTTTCTTCATCATTCATGTTAGGGTTGGAGGCGTCAGTTTAGTGCTGGGATGTTGCTAATGGGACTAGTTTCAAGAGCTTTTTAGGTTTAACCTGGTTAGGTTTAAGAAGTGGAGGTAACGGCTATTTGTCGTTGGTTGTCCTTGGTCTTTTTGGTTTTTTGTATTGTTAGATGGTGATGGCATTGTAAGGTTGAGTAAGCTATCGATTGGTTGGGGTTAGTCAATGGTTTCGAGGGTTTAGGGTTAGGGTTAGGGGTTAGGGTTAGGGTTAGGGTTAGGGTTAGGTGAAATGAATTTATCTCGATGACTCTCCCCGCTTCGTCCGTCGACTGGGCGGTTTGGAGTAGAGAGTCAAAGGCATGGCACGGGCCGACGCTTGTCACTCTGGTTCCCTGATACTGTGTGCTGTCTTCCTAATGAGAAGATGACATTGTGTCCTTGATCTTTGGTAGATTTTTTGATGTGTTTTTTGTGGGAGGGGTCAAGTCTCCGATGCAGTTTTTGATGAAGTTTCACTGGTTCTCAAGTCGATGTTTGCAGGCTGGTCAGTAACGGGGGTTGGAAGAGCAGTTGTCCAATCGTTGATGAGACTCTCCAGATGTAAGACAGCCTCCAGGAGACCCTGAGACAGCTGTATGGAGAGACACTTACCTTTGAGTTGAGTTGAGTCGATTTTTGGTGGGATTTTTTTGTGTTGGAACTAAGTTTAAAGACAGCCCCCAGGAGGCCCTGAGACAGCTGTGCTGTTTTTTAGTCAACTACATTAGCTTGTGTTGAAATTAACATTAAGCACAGCCCCCAGGAGGCCCTGAGACAGCCATGCTGTTTTGGAGTCAAATAGACTTGGAGTTGACGATATTAACTTGTGCTGGCATTAACATTATACACAGCCCCCAGGAGGCCCTGAGACAGCTGTGTTGTTTTGGAATCCGATAGACTTTGAGTTGGATCATTTTCTTGTTTTGAGACTGGCCTAAAAGACAATACAGAGGAGGTCCTGAGACAGTCGTGTGTTGAGCCG
This sequence comes from Channa argus, assembly GCF_033026475.1. NCBI lineage: Eukaryota > Metazoa > Chordata > Actinopteri > Anabantiformes > Channidae > Channa > Channa argus. Next base: position 26,186,415 of record NC_090204.1, read on the forward strand.
GTAGACGTTCGGATGCCTCTGATGGGAGGAGGATTGTCCGTCCAGTGTTTCTGTCAGCGCCGAGTGTGTTCCAACTGGTTGGGATTAGGCGTGAAGACGGAGAGGTTAGGGTTAGGGGACGATTAGGGTCAGCGACATCAGGTCTAGTTGGGGTTAAGGCAACAGTTTCAGAGTCTTTAGGGTTAGGCATTGGTTTCGAGTGGTTAGGTTTAGGAAACAATTAGGGTTGGCGGCATCAGAGCTAACTGGAGTTTAAGCATCAGTTCCAGAGTCTGGTTAGGGTTAGGCACTAGTTTCGACTGGTTAGGGTTAGGGGTTAGGGTTAGGGTTAGGGTTAGGGGTTAAGGTTAGGGTTAGGGGTTAGGGTTAGGGTTAGGGTTAGGGTTAGGGTTAGGACCAAATAGAAAAAAGACCCAAATTAGGGTTCGTGGCACTGGCCATGAGACTGTCCCTGATTCCCAGAGTGTGTCCCTCCCCCCAGACATCCCTGATCCCAAGTTTTGGGTTCCCCCTCCCTGAGAAAAAAAAAAAAATTATAACAACAAATAAGAAAATAAAAAATTAAATTAGGCTATTATCCAACACACCTTTAAAAAAAATAAAAACAAAAACAAAATAAACAATTAGGCTTCGAACACGGAATCCGGACAAATATTCATTTTAAATTGAAATTGGCATTTTGGCCTAAGCATGCTTGGGTTATTTTGCTCATGCCTCTGTTGCAACGTTTCGGAGGATGTTTCTCCTTCATCAGGCTGAGGCTGAGCTGCACTTCTGTGCCTCTGGGTCCCTGCTTTTATACGGTAGGTGGGTGGAGTCTTTTTGGACTTCCTTTTTTCTGTTTTTCACATTCCCAGTTTTGTCTAATTTGACTTTCTTTTCAGGTTTACAAGGTAAGTGGGTGGAGTCTTTTTGGACTTCCTTTTTACTTTTACACATTCCCAGTTTTGTTCTGATTTTGACTTAATTTTTATTGTTTTTTGTCCCTTTTGCCTTTGTTTGTGCCTGTCAAATAAAATTGAATTTCAAAAGGTGTGTTGTTTCCTGTTTGTTTTTTCGGTTGGCCTTTGTTATTTATTAATAAAGCCTACCCGAGAGGGTTAGGGTTAGGCGATGGCCCCCCGAGATGGTTAGGGTTAGGGTTAGGGCCTTAGGGTCAGGGCAAAGGTCAGGACTCCTCGCTCAGGACTTCCACACAGCGGGTACGAGTGGAGGTCAGGACACACCCCAGGAACTTCCACGCAGCGGGAAACAGTTCAGGCACGGGCGGGTTAGGACCAAATAGAAAAAAGACCCAAATTAGGGTTCGTGGCACTGGCCATGAGACTGGGGGGGGTTAGGGTTAGGGTTAGGGTTAGGGTTAGGGGTTAGGGGTTAGGGTTAGGACCAAATAGAAAAAAGACCCAAATTAGGGTTCGTGGCACTGGCCATGAGACTGTCCCTGATTCCCAGAGTGTGTCCCTCCCCCCAGACATCCCTGATCCCAAGTTTTGGGTTCCCCCTCCCTGAGAAAAAAATAAATAACAACAAATAAAAAATTAAATTAGGCTATTATCCAACACACCTTTAAAAAAAATAAAAACAAAAACAAAATAAACAATTAGGCTTCGAACACGGAATCCGGACAAATATTCATTTTAAATTGAAATTGGCATTTTGGCCTAAGCATGCTTGGGTTATTTTGCTCATGCCTCTGTTGCAACGTTTCGGAGGATGTTTCTCCTTCATCAGGCTGAGGCTGAGCTGCACTTCTGTGCCTCTGGGTCCCTGCTTTTATACGGTAGGTGGGTGGAGTCTTTTTGGACTTCCTTTTTTCTGTTTTTCACATTCCCAGTTTTGTCTAATTTGACTTTCTTTTCAGGTTTACAAGGTAAGTGGGTGGAGTCTTTTTGGACTTCCTTTTTACTTTTACACATTCCCAGTTTTGTTCTGATTTTGACTTAATTTTTATTGTTTTTTGTCCCTTTTGCCTTTGTTTGTGCCTGTCAAATAAAATTGAATTTCAAAAGGTGTGTTGTTTCCTGTTTGTTTTTTCGGTTGGCCTTTGTTATTTATTAATAAAGCCTACCCGAGAGGGTTAGGGTTAGGCGATGGCCCCCCGAGATGGTTAGGGTTAGGGTTAGGGCCTTAGGGTCAGGGCAAAGGTCAGGACTCCTCGCTCAGGACTTCCACACAGCGGGTACGAGTGGAGGTCAGGACACACCCCAGGAACTTCCACGCAGCGGGAAACAGTTCAGGCACGGGCGGGTTAGGACCAAATAGAAAAAAGACCCAAATTAGGGTTCGTGGCACTGGCCATGAGACTGTCCCTGATTCCCAGAGTGTGTCCCTCCCCCCAGACATCCCTGATCCCAAGTTTTGGGTTCCCCCTCCCTGAGAAAAAAATAAATAACAACAAATAAAAAATTAAATTAGGCTATTATCCAACACACCTTTAAAAAAAATAAAAACAAAAACAAAATAAACAATTAGGCTTCGAACACGGAATCCGGACAAATATTCATTTTAAATTGAAATTGGCATTTTGGCCTAAGCATGCTTGGGTTATTTTGCTCATGCCTCTGTTGCAACGTTTCGGAGGATGTTTCTCCTTCATCAGGCTGAGGCTGAGCTGCACTTCTGTGCCTCTGGGTCCCTGCTTTTATACGGTAGGTGGGTGGAGTCTTTTTGGACTTCCTTTTTTCTGTTTTTCACATTCCCAGTTTTGTCTAATTTGACTTTCTTTTCAGGTTTACAAGGTAAGTGGGTGGAGTCTTTTTGGACTTCCTTTTTACTTTTACACATTCCCAGTTTTGTTCTGATTTTGACTTAATTTTTATTGTTTTTTGTCCCTTTTGCCTTTGTTTGTGCCTGTCAAATAAAATTGAATTTCAAAAGGTGTGTTGTTTCCTGTTTGTTTTTTCGGTTGGCCTTTGTTATTTATTAATAAAGCCTACCCGAGAGGGTTAGGGTTAGGCGATGGCCCCCCGAGATGGTTAGGGTTAGGGTTAGGGCCTTAGGGTCAGGGCAAAGGTCAGGACTCCTCGCTCAGGACTTCCACACAGCGGGTACGAGTGGAGGTCAGGACACACCCCAGGAACTTCCACGCAGCGGGAAACAGTTCAGGCACGGGCGGGTTAGGACCAAATAGAAAAAAGACCCAAATTAGGGTTCGTGGCACTGGCCATGAGACTGTCCCTGATTCCCAGAGTGTGTCCCTCCCCCCAGACATCCCTGATCCCAAGTTTTGGGTTCCCCCTCCCTGAGAAAAAAATAAATAACAACAAATAAAAAATTAAATTAGGCTATTATCCAACACACCTTTAAAAAAAATAAAAACAAAAACAAAATAAACAATTAGGCTTCGAACACGGAATCCGGACAAATATTCATTTTAAATTGAAATTGGCATTTTGGCCTAAGCATGCTTGGGTTATTTTGCTCATGCCTCTGTTGCAACGTTTCGGAGGATGTTTCTCCTTCATCAGGCTGAGGCTGAGCTGCACTTCTGTGCCTCTGGGTCCCTGCTTTTATACGGTAGGTGGGTGGAGTCTTTTTGGACTTCCTTTTTTCTGTTTTTCACATTCCCAGTTTTGTCTAATTTGACTTTCTTTTCAGGTTTACAAGGTAAGTGGGTGGAGTCTTTTTGGACTTCCTTTTTACTTTTACACATTCCCAGTTTTGTTCTGATTTTGACTTAATTTTTATTGTTTTTTGTCCCTTTTGCCTTTGTTTGTGCCTGTCAAATAAAATTGAATTTCAAAAGGTGTGTTGTTTCCTGTTTGTTTTTTCGGTTGGCCTTTGTTATTTATTAATAAAGCCTACCCGAGAGGGTTAGGGTTAGGCGATGGCCCCCCGAGATGGTTAGGGTTAGGGTTAGGGCCTTAGGGTCAGGGCAAAGGTCAGGACTCCTCGCTCAGGACTTCCACACAGCGGGTACGAGTGGAGGTCAGGACACACCCCAGGAACTTCCACGCAGCGGGAAACAGTTCAGGCACGGGCGGGTTAGGACCAAATAGAAAAAAGACCCAAATTAGGGTTCGTGGCACTGGCCATGAGACTGGGGGGGGTTAGGGTTAGGGTTAGGGTTAGGGTTAGGGTTAGGGTTAGGGGGGGTTAGGGTTAGGAACAAATTTAAGAAAAGAGACCCAAATTAGGGTTCGTGGCACAGGCCATGACACTGTCCCTGATTCCCAGAGTGCATCCCTCCCCCCAGACATCCCTGATCCCAAGTTTGGGTTCCCCCTCCCTGAAAACAATTTTTAAATTAACTTGCACTACACTTTGAGGCCAATTATAAGTTAGGGTTCGGACACGGAATTCCAGACAAAAAATTGATTTTAGATTTAAATGGCCATTTTGGCCTCAGCATGCTTGGGTTATATGCTCATGCCTCTGTTGCAACGTTTCGGACTTTTTTTGTCCTTCTTCAGGCTGAGGCTGAGCTGCACTTCTGTGCCTCTGGGTCCCTGCTTTTATACGGTAGGTGGGTGGAGTCTTTTTGGACTTCCTTTTTTCTTCCCAGGTTTGTCTTATTGGACTTTATTTTCACAGGTAAGTGGGTGGAGTCTTTTTGGACTTCCTTTTATTAACATTCCCAGTTTAATCTGATTTGACATGATTTTCCCTGTTTTTTGTCTGTTATGCCTTCCGTTTTTCCCTTTTAATAAATTTGAATTTCCAAAGTGTGTGGTGTCCTTTGTTTATTTTTTATTATGTTAGCCTTTGTTATTTATTAATAATAAAGCCTGCCCGAGATGGTTAGGGTTAGGCAATGGCCCCCCTCGGTGGTTAGGGTTAGGCAATGGGCCCCCCGAGATGGTTAGGGTTAGGGCCTTAGGGTCAGGGCAAAGGTCAGGAATCCTCACCCAGGACTTCCACGCAGCGGGTACGAGTGGAGGTCAGGATACACTCCAGGAACTTCCACGCAGCGGGTAACAGTTCAGGCACGGGCGTGTTAGGAACAAATTTAAGAAAAGAGACCCAAATTAGGGTTCGTGGCACAGGCCATGACACTGTCCCTGATTCCCAGAGTGCATCCCTCCCCCCAGACATCCCTGATCCCAAGTTTGGGTTCCCCCTCCCTGAAAACAATTTTTAAATTAACTTGCACTACACTTTGAGGCCAATTATAAGTTAGGGTTCGGACACGGAATTCCAGACAAAAAATTGATTTTAGATTTAAATGGCCATTTTGGCCTCAGCATGCTTGGGTTATATGCTCATGCCTCTGTTGCAACGTTTCGGACTTTTTTTGTCCTTCTTCAGGCTGAGGCTGAGCTGCACTTCTGTGCCTCTGGGTCCCTGCTTTTATACGGTAGGTGGGTGGAGTCTTTTTGGACTTCCTTTTTTCTTCCCAGGTTTGTCTTATTGGACTTTATTTTCACAGGTAAGTGGGTGGAGTCTTTTTGGACTTCCTTTTATTAACATTCCCAGTTTAATCTGATTTGACATGATTTTCCCTGTTTTTTGTCTGTTATGCCTTCCGTTTTTCCCTTTTAATAAATTTGAATTTCCAAAGTGTGTGGTGTCCTTTGTTTATTTTTTATTATGTTAGCCTTTGTTATTTATTAATAATAAAGCCTGCCCGAGATGGTTAGGGTTAGGCAATGGCCCCCCTCGGTGGTTAGGGTTAGGCAATGGGCCCCCCGAGATGGTTAGGGTTAGGGCCTTAGGGTCAGGGCAAAGGTCAGGAATCCTCACCCAGGACTTCCACGCAGCGGGTACGAGTGGAGGTCAGGATACACTCCAGGAACTTCCACGCAGCGGGTAACAGTTCAGGCACGGGCGTGTTAGGAACAAATTTAAGAAAAGAGACCCAAATTAGGGTTCGTGGCACAGGCCATGACACTGTCCCTGATTCCCAGAGTGCATCCCTCCCCCCAGACATCCCTGATCCCAAGTTTGGGTTCCCCCTCCCTGAAAACAATTTTTAAATTAACTTGCACTACACTTTGAGGCCAATTATAAGTTAGGGTTCGGACACGGAATTCCAGACAAAAAATTGATTTTAGATTTAAATGGCCATTTTGGCCTCAGCATGCTTGGGTTATATGCTCATGCCTCTGTTGCAACGTTTCGGACTTTTTTTGTCCTTCTTCAGGCTGAGGCTGAGCTGCACTTCTGTGCCTCTGGGTCCCTGCTTTTATACGGTAGGTGGGTGGAGTCTTTTTGGACTTCCTTTTTTCTTCCCAGGTTTGTCTTATTGGACTTTATTTTCACAGGTAAGTGGGTGGAGTCTTTTTGGACTTCCTTTTATTAACATTCCCAGTTTAATCTGATTTGACATGATTTTCCCTGTTTTTTGTCTGTTATGCCTTCCGTTTTTCCCTTTTAATAAATTTGAATTTCCAAAGTGTGTGGTGTCCTTTGTTTATTTTTTATTATGTTAGCCTTTGTTATTTATTAATAATAAAGCCTGCCCGAGATGGTTAGGGTTAGGCAATGGCCCCCCTCGGTGGTTAGGGTTAGGCAATGGGCCCCCCGAGATGGTTAGGGTTAGGGCCTTAGGGTCAGGGCAAAGGTCAGGAATCCTCACCCAGGACTTAGGGTTAGGGTTAGGGTTAGGGTTAGGGGTTAGGGTTAGGGTTAGGGTTAGGGGGGTTAGGGTTAGGGGTTAGGGGTTAGGGTTAGGGTTAGGGTTAGGGTTAGGACCAAATAGAAAAAAGACCCAAATTAGGGTTCGTGGCACTGGCCATGAGACTGTCCCTGATTCCCAGAGTGTGTCCCTCCCCCCAGACATCCCTGATCCCAAGTTTTGGGTTCCCCCTCCCTGAGAAAAAAAATTATAACAACAAATAAGAAAATAAAAAATTAAATTAGGCTATTATCCAACACACCTTTAAAAAAATAAAAACAAAAACAAAATAAACAATTAGGCTTCGAACACGGAATCCGGACAAATATTCATTTTAAATTGAAATTGGCCTTTTGGCCTAAGCATGCTTGGGTTATTTTGCTCATGCCTCTGTTGCAACGTTTCGGAGGATGTTTCTCCTTCATCAGGCTGAGGCTGAGCTGCACTTCTGTGCCTCTGGGTCCCTGCTTTTATACGGTAGGTGGGTGGAGTCTTTTTGGACTTCCTTTTTTCTGTTTTTCACATTCCCAGTTTTGTCTAATTTGACTTTCTTTTCAGGTTTACAAGGTAAGTGGGTGGAGTCTTTTTGGACTTCCTTTTTACTTTTACACATTCCCAGTTTTGTCTGATTTTGACTTAATTTTTATTGTTTTTTTGTCCCTTTTGCCTTTGTTTGTGCCTGTCAAATAAAATTGAATTTCAAAAGGTGTGTTGTTTCCTGTTTGTTTTTTCGGTTGGCCTTTGTTATTTATTAATAAAGCCTACCCGAGAGGGTTAGGGTTAGGCGATGGCCCCCCGAGATGGTTAGGGTTAGGGTTAGGGCCTTAGGGTCAGGGCAAAGGTCAGGACTCCTCGCTCAGGACTTCCACACAGCGGGTACGAGTGGAGGTCAGGACACACCCCAGGAACTTCCACGCAGCGGGAAACAGTTCAGGCACGGGCGGGTTAGGACCAAATAGAAAAAAGACCCAAATTAGGGTTCGTGGCACTGGCCATGAGACTGTCCCTGATTCCCAGAGTGTGTCCCTCCCCCCAGACATCCCTGATCCCAAGTTTTGGGTTCCCCCTCCCTGAGAAAAAAAATTATAACAACAAATAAGAAAATAAAAAATTAAATTAGGCTATTATCCAACACACCTTTAAAAAAAATAAAAACAAAAACAAAATAAACAATTAGGCTTCGAACACGGAATCCGGACAAATATTCATTTTAAATTGAAATTGGCCTTTTGGCCTAAGCATGCTTGGGTTATTTTGCTCATGCCTCTGTTGCAACGTTTCGGAGGATGTTTCTCCTTCATCAGGCTGAGGCTGAGCTGCACTTCTGTGCCTCTGGGTCCCTGCTTTTATACGGTAGGTGGGTGGAGTCTTTTTGGACTTCCTTTTTTCTGTTTTTCACATTCCCAGTTTTGTCTAATTTGACTTTCTTTTCAGGTTTACAAGGTAAGTGGGTGGAGTCTTTTTGGACTTCCTTTTTACTTTTACACATTCCCAGTTTTGTCTGATTTTGACTTAATTTTTATTGTTTTTTTGTCCCTTTTGCCTTTGTTTGTGCCTGTCAAATAAAATTGAATTTCAAAAGGTGTGTTGTTTCCTGTTTGTTTTTTCGGTTGGCCTTTGTTATTTATTAATAAAGCCTACCCGAGAGGGTTAGGGTTAGGCGATGGCCCCCCGAGATGGTTAGGGTTAGGGTTAGGGCCTTAGGGTCAGGGCAAAGGTCAGGACTCCTCGCTCAGGACTTCCACACAGCGGGTACGAGTGGAGGTCAGGACACACCCCAGGAACTTCCACGCAGCGGGAAACAGTTCAGGCACGGGCGGGTTAGGACCAAATAGAAAAAAGACCCAAATTAGGGTTCGTGGCACTGGCCATGAGACTGTCCCTGATTCCCAGAGTGTGTCCCTCCCCCCAGACATCCCTGATCCCAAGTTTTGGGTTCCCCCTCCCTGAGAAAAAAAATTATAACAACAAATAAGAAAATAAAAAATTAAATTAGGCTATTATCCAACACACCTTTAAAAAAAATAAAAACAAAAACAAAATAAACAATTAGGCTTCGAACACGGAATCCGGACAAATATTCATTTTAAATTGAAATTGGCCTTTTGGCCTAAGCATGCTTGGGTTATTTTGCTCATGCCTCTGTTGCAACGTTTCGGAGGATGTTTCTCCTTCATCAGGCTGAGGCTGAGCTGCACTTCTGTGCCTCTGGGTCCCTGCTTTTATACGGTAGGTGGGTGGAGTCTTTTTGGACTTCCTTTTTTCTGTTTTTCACATTCCCAGTTTTGTCTAATTTGACTTTCTTTTCAGGTTTACAAGGTAAGTGGGTGGAGTCTTTTTGGACTTCCTTTTTACTTTTACACATTCCCAGTTTTGTCTGATTTTGACTTAATTTTTATTGTTTTTTTGTCCCTTTTGCCTTTGTTTGTGCCTGTCAAATAAAATTGAATTTCAAAAGGTGTGTTGTTTCCTGTTTGTTTTTTCGGTTGGCCTTTGTTATTTATTAATAAAGCCTACCCGAGAGGGTTAGGGTTAGGCGATGGCCCCCCGAGATGGTTAGGGTTAGGGTTAGGGCCTTAGGGTCAGGGCAAAGGTCAGGACTCCTCGCTCAGGACTTCCACACAGCGGGTACGAGTGGAGGTCAGGACACACCCCAGGAACTTCCACGCAGCGGGAAACAGTTCAGGCACGGGCGGGTTAGGACCAAATAGAAAAAAGACCCAAATTAGGGTTCGTGGCACTGGCCATGAGACTGTCCCTGATTCCCAGAGTGTGTCCCTCCCCCCAGACATCCCTGATCCCAAGTTTTGGGTTCCCCCTCCCTGAGAAAAAAAATTATAACAACAAATAAGAAAATAAAAAATTAAATTAGGCTATTATCCAACACACCTTTAAAAAAAATAAAAACAAAAACAAAATAAACAATTAGGCTTCGAACACGGAATCCGGACAAATATTCATTTTAAATTGAAATTGGCCTTTTGGCCTAAGCATGCTTGGGTTATTTTGCTCATGCCTCTGTTGCAACGTTTCGGAGGATGTTTCTCCTTCATCAGGCTGAGGCTGAGCTGCACTTCTGTGCCTCTGGGTCCCTGCTTTTATACGGTAGGTGGGTGGAGTCTTTTTGGACTTCCTTTTTTCTGTTTTTCACATTCCCAGTTTTGTCTAATTTGACTTTCTTTTCAGGTTTACAAGGTAAGTGGGTGGAGTCTTTTTGGACTTCCTTTTTACTTTTACACATTCCCAGTTTTGTCTGATTTTGACTTAATTTTTATTGTTTTTTTGTCCCTTTTGCCTTTGTTTGTGCCTGTCAAATAAAATTGAATTTCAAAAGGTGTGTTGTTTCCTGTTTGTTTTTTCGGTTGGCCTTTGTTATTTATTAATAAAGCCTACCCGAGAGGGTTAGGGTTAGGCGATGGCCCCCCGAGATGGTTAGGGTTAGGGTTAGGGCCTTAGGGTCAGGGCAAAGGTCAGGACTCCTCGCTCAGGACTTCCACACAGCGGGTACGAGTGGAGGTCAGGACACACCCCAGGAACTTCCACGCAGCGGGAAACAGTTCAGGCACGGGCGGGTTAGGACCAAATAGAAAAAAGACCCAAATTAGGGTTCGTGGCACTGGCCATGAGACTGTCCCTGATTCCCAGAGTGTGTCCCTCCCCCCAGACATCCCTGATCCCAAGTTTTGGGTTCCCCCTCCCTGAGAAAAAAAAAAAAATTATAACAACAAATAAGAAAATAAAAAATTAAATTAGGCTATTATCCAACACACCTTTAAAAAAAATAAAAACAAAAACAAAATAAACAATTAGGCTTCGAACACGGAATCCGGACAAATATTCATTTTAAATTGAAATTGGCCTTTTGGCCTAAGCATGCTTGGGTTATTTTGCTCATGCCTCTGTTGCAACGTTTCGGAGGATGTTTCTCCTTCATCAGGCTGAGGCTGAGCTGCACTTCTGTGCCTCTGGGTCCCTGCTTTTATACGGTAGGTGGGTGGAGTCTTTTTGGACTTCCTTTTTTCTGTTTTTCACATTCCCAGTTTTGTCTAATTTGACTTTCTTTTCAGGTTTACAAGGTAAGTGGGTGGAGTCTTTTTGGACTTCCTTTTTACTTTTACACATTCCCAGTTTTGTCTGATTTTGACTTAATTTTTATTGTTTTTTTGTCCCTTTTGCCTTTGTTTGTGCCTGTCAAATAAAATTGAATTTCAAAAGGTGTGTTGTTTCCTGTTTGTTTTTTCGGTTGGCCTTTGTTATTTATTAATAAAGCCTACCCGAGAGGGTTAGGGTTAGGCGATGGCCCCCCGAGATGGTTAGGGTTAGGGTTAGGGCCTTAGGGTCAGGGCAAAGGTCAGGACTCCTCGCTCAGGACTTCCACACAGCGGGTACGAGTGGAGGTCAGGACACACCCCAGGAACTTCCACGCAGCGGGAAACAGTTCAGGCACGGGCGGGTTAGGACCAAATAGAAAAAAGACCCAAATTAGGGTTCGTGGCACTGGCCATGAGACTGTCCCTGATTCCCAGAGTGTGTCCCTCCCCCCAGACATCCCTGATCCCAAGTTTTGGGTTCCCCCTCCCTGAGAAAAAAAATTATAACAACAAATAAGAAAATAAAAAATTAAATTAGGCTATTATCCAACACACCTTTAAAAAAAATAAAAACAAAAACAAAATAAACAATTAGGCTTCGAACACGGAATCCGGACAAATATTCATTTTAAATTGAAATTGGCCTTTTGGCCTAAGCATGCTTGGGTTATTTTGCTCATGCCTCTGTTGCAACGTTTCGGAGGATGTTTCTCCTTCATCAGGCTGAGGCTGAGCTGCACTTCTGTGCCTCTGGGTCCCTGCTTTTATACGGTAGGTGGGTGGAGTCTTTTTGGACTTCCTTTTTTCTGTTTTTCACATTCCCAGTTTTGTCTAATTTGACTTTCTTTTCAGGTTTACAAGGTAAGTGGGTGGAGTCTTTTTGGACTTCCTTTTTACTTTTACACATTCCCAGTTTTGTCTGATTTTGACTTAATTTTTATTGTTTTTTTGTCCCTTTTGCCTTTGTTTGTGCCTGTCAAATAAAATTGAATTTCAAAAGGTGTGTTGTTTCCTGTTTGTTTTTTCGGTTGGCCTTTGTTATTTATTAATAAAGCCTACCCGAGAGGGTTAGGGTTAGGCGATGGCCCCCCGAGATGGTTAGGGTTAGGGTTAGGGCCTTAGGGTCAGGGCAAAGGTCAGGACTCCTCGCTCAGGACTTCCACACAGCGGGTACGAGTGGAGGTCAGGACACACCCCAGGAACTTCCACGCAGCGGGAAACAGTTCAGGCACGGGCGGGTTAGGACCAAATAGAAAAAAGACCCAAATTAGGGTTCGTGGCACTGGCCATGAGACTGTCCCTGATTCCCAGAGTGTGTCCCTCCCCCCAGACATCCCTGATCCCAAGTTTTGGGTTCCCCCTCCCTGAGAAAAAAAAAAAAATTATAACAACAAATAAGAAAATAAAAAATTAAATTAGGCTATTATCCAACACACCTTTAAAAAAAATAAAAACAAAAACAAAATAAACAATTAGGCTTCGAACACGGAATCCGGACAAATATTCATTTTAAATTGAAATTGGCCTTTTGGCCTAAGCATGCTTGGGTTATTTTGCTCATGCCTCTGTTGCAACGTTTCGGAGGATGTTTCTCCTTCATCAGGCTGAGGCTGAGCTGCACTTCTGTGCCTCTGGGTCCCTGCTTTTATACGGTAGGTGGGTGGAGTCTTTTTGGACTTCCTTTTTTCTGTTTTTCACATTCCCAGTTTTGTCTAATTTGACTTTCTTTTCAGGTTTACAAGGTAAGTGGGTGGAGTCTTTTTGGACTTCCTTTTTACTTTTACACATTCCCAGTTTTGTCTGATTTTGACTTAATTTTTATTGTTTTTTTGTCCCTTTTGCCTTTGTTTGTGCCTGTCAAATAAAATTGAATTTCAAAAGGTGTGTTGTTTCCTGTTTGTTTTTTCGGTTGGCCTTTGTTATTTATTAATAAAGCCTACCCGAGAGGGTTAGGGTTAGGCGATGGCCCCCCGAGATGGTTAGGGTTAGGGTTAGGGCCTTAGGGTCAGGGCAAAGGTCAGGACTCCTCGCTCAGGACTTCCACACAGCGGGTACGAGTGGAGGTCAGGACACACCCCAGGAACTTCCACGCAGCGGGAAACAGTTCAGGCACGGGCGGGTTAGGACCAAATAGAAAAAAGACCCAAATTAGGGTTCGTGGCACTGGCCATGAGACTGTCCCTGATTCCCAGAGTGTGTCCCTCCCCCCAGACATCCCTGATCCCAAGTTTTGGGTTCCCCCTCCCTGAGAAAAAAAATTATAACAACAAATAAGAAAATAAAAAATTAAATTAGGCTATTATCCAACACACCTTTAAAAAAAATAAAAACAAAAACAAAATAAACAATTAGGCTTCGAACACGGAATCCGGACAAATATTCATTTTAAATTGAAATTGGCCTTTTGGCCTAAGCATGCTTGGGTTATTTTGCTCATGCCTCTGTTGCAACGTTTCGGAGGATGTTTCTCCTTCATCAGGCTGAGGCTGAGCTGCACTTCTGTGCCTCTGGGTCCCTGCTTTTATACGGTAGGTGGGTGGAGTCTTTTTGGACTTCCTTTTTTCTGTTTTTCACATTCCCAGTTTTGTCTAATTTGACTTTCTTTTCAGGTTTACAAGGTAAGTGGGTGGAGTCTTTTTGGACTTCCTTTTTACTTTTACACATTCCCAGTTTTGTCTGATTTTGACTTAATTTTTATTGTTTTTTTGTCCCTTTTGCCTTTGTTTGTGCCTGTCAAATAAAATTGAATTTCAAAAGGTGTGTTGTTTCCTGTTTGTTTTTTCGGTTGGCCTTTGTTATTTATTAATAAAGCCTACCCGAGAGGGTTAGGGTTAGGCGATGGCCCCCCGAGATGGTTAGGGTTAGGGTTAGGGCCTTAGGGTCAGGGCAAAGGTCAGGACTCCTCGCTCAGGACTTCCACACAGCGGGTACGAGTGGAGGTCAGGACACACCCCAGGAACTTCCACGCAGCGGGAAACAGTTCAGGCACGGGCGGGTTAGGACCAAATAGAAAAAAGACCCAAATTAGGGTTCGTGGCACTGGCCATGAGACTGTCCCTGATTCCCAGAGTGTGTCCCTCCCCCCAGACATCCCTGATCCCAAGTTTTGGGTTCCCCCTCCCTGAGAAAAAAAAAAAAATTATAACAACAAATAAGAAAATAAAAAATTAAATTAGGCTATTATCCAACACACCTTTAAAAAAAATAAAAACAAAAACAAAATAAACAATTAGGCTTCGAACACGGAATCCGGACAAATATTCATTTTAAATTGAAATTGGCCTTTTGGCCTAAGCATGCTTGGGTTATTTTGCTCATGCCTCTGTTGCAACGTTTCGGAGGATGTTTCTCCTTCATCAGGCTGAGGCTGAGCTGCACTTCTGTGCCTCTGGGTCCCTGCTTTTATACGGTAGGTGGGTGGAGTCTTTTTGGACTTCCTTTTTTCTGTTTTTCACATTCCCAGTTTTGTCTAATTTGACTTTCTTTTCAGGTTTACAAGGTAAGTGGGTGGAGTCTTTTTGGACTTCCTTTTTACTTTTACACATTCCCAGTTTTGTCTGATTTTGACTTAATTTTTATTGTTTTTTTGTCCCTTTTGCCTTTGTTTGTGCCTGTCAAATAAAATTGAATTTCAAAAGGTGTGTTGTTTCCTGTTTGTTTTTTCGGTTGGCCTTTGTTATTTATTAATAAAGCCTACCCGAGAGGGTTAGGGTTAGGCGATGGCCCCCCGAGATGGTTAGGGTTAGGGTTAGGGCCTTAGGGTCAGGGCAAAGGTCAGGACTCCTCGCTCAGGACTTCCACACAGCGGGTACGAGTGGAGGTCAGGACACACCCCAGGAACTTCCACGCAGCGGGAAACAGTTCAGGCACGGGCGGGTTAGGACCAAATAGAAAAAAGACCCAAATTAGGGTTCGTGGCACTGGCCATGAGACTGTCCCTGATTCCCAGAGTGTGTCCCTCCCCCCAGACATCCCTGATCCCAAGTTTTGGGTTCCCCCTCCCTGAGAAAAAAAATTATAACAACAAATAAGAAAATAAAAAATTAAATTAGGCTATTATCCAACACACCTTTAAAAAAAATAAAAACAAAAACAAAATAAACAATTAGGCTTCGAACACGGAATCCGGACAAATATTCATTTTAAATTGAAATTGGCCTTTTGGCCTAAGCATGCTTGGGTTATTTTGCTCATGCCTCTGTTGCAACGTTTCGGAGGATGTTTCTCCTTCATCAGGCTGAGGCTGAGCTGCACTTCTGTGCCTCTGGGTCCCTGCTTTTATACGGTAGGTGGGTGGAGTCTTTTTGGACTTCCTTTTTTCTGTTTTTCACATTCCCAGTTTTGTCTAATTTGACTTTCTTTTCAGGTTTACAAGGTAAGTGGGTGGAGTCTTTTTGGACTTCCTTTTTACTTTTACACATTCCCAGTTTTGTCTGATTTTGACTTAATTTTTATTGTTTTTTTGTCCCTTTTGCCTTTGTTTGTGCCTGTCAAATAAAATTGAATTTCAAAAGGTGTGTTGTTTCCTGTTTGTTTTTTCGGTTGGCCTTTGTTATTTATTAATAAAGCCTACCCGAGAGGGTTAGGGTTAGGCGATGGCCCCCCGAGATGGTTAGGGTTAGGGTTAGGGCCTTAGGGTCAGGGCAAAGGTCAGGACTCCTCGCTCAGGACTTCCACACAGCGGGTACGAGTGGAGGTCAGGACACACCCCAGGAACTTCCACGCAGCGGGAAACAGTTCAGGCACGGGCGGGTTAGGACCAAATAGAAAAAAGACCCAAATTAGGGTTCGTGGCACTGGCCATGAGACTGTCCCTGATTCCCAGAGTGTGTCCCTCCCCCCAGACATCCCTGATCCCAAGTTTTGGGTTCCCCCTCCCTGAGAAAAAAAATTATAACAACAAATAAGAAAATAAAAAATTAAATTAGGCTATTATCCAACACACCTTTAAAAAAAATAAAAACAAAAACAAAATAAACAATTAGGCTTCGAACACGGAATCCGGACAAATATTCATTTTAAATTGAAATTGGCCTTTTGGCCTAAGCATGCTTGGGTTATTTTGCTCATGCCTCTGTTGCAACGTTTCGGAGGATGTTTCTCCTTCATCAGGCTGAGGCTGAGCTGCACTTCTGTGCCTCTGGGTCCCTGCTTTTATACGGTAGGTGGGTGGAGTCTTTTTGGACTTCCTTTTTTCTGTTTTTCACATTCCCAGTTTTGTCTAATTTGACTTTCTTTTCAGGTTTACAAGGTAAGTGGGTGGAGTCTTTTTGGACTTCCTTTTTACTTTTACACATTCCCAGTTTTGTCTGATTTTGACTTAATTTTTATTGTTTTTTTGTCCCTTTTGCCTTTGTTTGTGCCTGTCAAATAAAATTGAATTTCAAAAGGTGTGTTGTTTCCTGTTTGTTTTTTCGGTTGGCCTTTGTTATTTATTAA
>NC_090204.1:26211171-26219050 GCF_033026475.1 Channa argus
AAGGAAGTCCAAAAAGACTCCACCCACTTACCTTGTAAACCTGAAAAGAAAGTCAAATTAGACAAAACTGGGAATGTGAAAAACAGAAAAAAGGAAGTCCAAAAAGACTCCACCCACCTACCGTATAAAAGCAGGGACCCAGAGGCACAGAAGTGCAGCTCAGCCTCAGCCTGATGAAGGAGAAACATCCTCCGAAACGTTGCAACAGAGGCATGAGCAAAATAACCCAAGCATGCTTAGGCCAAAATGCCAATTTCAATTTAAAATGAATATTTGTCCGGATTCCGTGTTCGAAGCCTAATTGTTTATTTTGTTTTTGTTTTTATATTTTTTTTAAAGGTGTGTTGGATAATAGCCTAATTTAATTTTTTATTTTCTTATTTGTTGTTATATTTTTTTTCTCAGGGAGGGGGAACCCAAAACTTGGGATCAGGGATGTCTGGGGGGAGGGACACACTCTGGGAATCAGGGACAGTCTCATGGCCAGTGCCACGAACCCTAATTTGGGTCTTTTTTCTATTTGGTCCTAACCCGCCCGTGCCTGAACTGTTTCCCGCTGCGTGGAAGTTCCTGGGGTGTGTCCTGACCTCCACTCGTACCCGCTGTGTGGAAGTCCTGAGCGAGGAGTCCTGACCTTTGCCCTGACCCTAAGGCCCTAACCCTAACCCTAACCATCTCGGGGGGCCATCGCCTAACCCTAACCCTCTCGGGTAGGCTTTATTAATAAATAACAAAGGCCAACCGAAAAAACAAACAGGAAACAACACACCTTTTGAAATTCAATTTTATTTGACAGGCACAAACAAAGGCAAAAGGGACAAAAAACAATAAAAATTAAGTCAAAATCAGACAAAACTGGGAATGTGTAAAAGTAAAAAGGAAGTCCAAAAAGACTCCACCCACTTACCTTGTAAACCTGAAAAGAAAGTCAAATTAGACAAAACTGGGAATGTGAAAAACAGAAAAAAGGAAGTCCAAAAAGACTCCACCCACCTACCGTATAAAAGCAGGGACCCAGAGGCACAGAAGTGCAGCTCAGCCTCAGCCTGATGAAGGAGAAACATCCTCCGAAACGTTGCAACAGAGGCATGAGCAAAATAACCCAAGCATGCTTAGGCCAAAATGCCAATTTCAATTTAAAATGAATATTTGTCCGGATTCCGTGTTCGAAGCCTAATTGTTTATTTTGTTTTTGTTTTTATATTTTTTTTAAAGGTGTGTTGGATAATAGCCTAATTTAATTTTTTATTTTCTTATTTGTTGTTATATTTTTTTTCTCAGGGAGGGGGAACCCAAAACTTGGGATCAGGGATGTCTGGGGGGAGGGACACACTCTGGGAATCAGGGACAGTCTCATGGCCAGTGCCACGAACCCTAATTTGGGTCTTTTTTCTATTTGGTCCTAACCCGCCCGTGCCTGAACTGTTTCCCGCTGCGTGGAAGTTCCTGGGGTGTGTCCTGACCTCCACTCGTACCCGCTGTGTGGAAGTCCTGAGCGAGGAGTCCTGACCTTTGCCCTGACCCTAAGGCCCTAACCCTAACCCTAACCATCTCGGGGGGCCATCGCCTAACCCTAACCCTCTCGGGTAGGCTTTATTAATAAATAACAAAGGCCAACCGAAAAAACAAACAGGAAACAACACACCTTTTGAAATTCAATTTTATTTGACAGGCACAAACAAAGGCAAAAGGGACAAAAAACAATAAAAATTAAGTCAAAATCAGACAAAACTGGGAATGTGTAAAAGTAAAAAGGAAGTCCAAAAAGACTCCACCCACTTACCTTGTAAACCTGAAAAGAAAGTCAAATTAGACAAAACTGGGAATGTGAAAAACAGAAAAAAGGAAGTCCAAAAAGACTCCACCCACCTACCGTATAAAAGCAGGGACCCAGAGGCACAGAAGTGCAGCTCAGCCTCAGCCTGATGAAGGAGAAACATCCTCCGAAACGTTGCAACAGAGGCATGAGCAAAATAACCCAAGCATGCTTAGGCCAAAATGCCAATTTCAATTTAAAATGAATATTTGTCCGGATTCCGTGTTCGAAGCCTAATTGTTTATTTTGTTTTTGTTTTTATATTTTTTTTAAAGGTGTGTTGGATAATAGCCTAATTTAATTTTTTATTTTCTTATTTGTTGTTATATTTTTTTTCTCAGGGAGGGGGAACCCAAAACTTGGGATCAGGGATGTCTGGGGGGAGGGACACACTCTGGGAATCAGGGACAGTCTCATGGCCAGTGCCACGAACCCTAATTTGGGTCTTTTTTCTATTTGGTCCTAACCCGCCCGTGCCTGAACTGTTTCCCGCTGCGTGGAAGTTCCTGGGGTGTGTCCTGACCTCCACTCGTACCCGCTGTGTGGAAGTCCTGAGCGAGGAGTCCTGACCTTTGCCCTGACCCTAAGGCCCTAACCCTAACCCTAACCATCTCGGGGGGCCATCGCCTAACCCTAACCCTCTCGGGTAGGCTTTATTAATAAATAACAAAGGCCAACCGAAAAAACAAACAGGAAACAACACACCTTTTGAAATTCAATTTTATTTGACAGGCACAAACAAAGGCAAAAGGGACAAAAAACAATAAAAATTAAGTCAAAATCAGACAAAACTGGGAATGTGTAAAAGTAAAAAGGAAGTCCAAAAAGACTCCACCCACTTACCTTGTAAACCTGAAAAGAAAGTCAAATTAGACAAAACTGGGAATGTGAAAAACAGAAAAAAGGAAGTCCAAAAAGACTCCACCCACCTACCGTATAAAAGCAGGGACCCAGAGGCACAGAAGTGCAGCTCAGCCTCAGCCTGATGAAGGAGAAACATCCTCCGAAACGTTGCAACAGAGGCATGAGCAAAATAACCCAAGCATGCTTAGGCCAAAATGCCAATTTCAATTTAAAATGAATATTTGTCCGGATTCCGTGTTCGAAGCCTAATTGTTTATTTTGTTTTTGTTTTTATATTTTTTTTAAAGGTGTGTTGGATAATAGCCTAATTTAATTTTTTATTTTCTTATTTGTTGTTATATTTTTTTTCTCAGGGAGGGGGAACCCAAAACTTGGGATCAGGGATGTCTGGGGGGAGGGACACACTCTGGGAATCAGGGACAGTCTCATGGCCAGTGCCACGAACCCTAATTTGGGTCTTTTTTCTATTTGGTCCTAACCCGCCCGTGCCTGAACTGTTTCCCGCTGCGTGGAAGTTCCTGGGGTGTGTCCTGACCTCCACTCGTACCCGCTGTGTGGAAGTCCTGAGCGAGGAGTCCTGACCTTTGCCCTGACCCTAAGGCCCTAACCCTAACCCTAACCATCTCGGGGGGCCATCGCCTAACCCTAACCCTCTCGGGTAGGCTTTATTAATAAATAACAAAGGCCAACCGAAAAAACAAACAGGAAACAACACACCTTTTGAAATTCAATTTTATTTGACAGGCACAAACAAAGGCAAAAGGGACAAAAAACAATAAAAATTAAGTCAAAATCAGACAAAACTGGGAATGTGTAAAAGTAAAAAGGAAGTCCAAAAAGACTCCACCCACTTACCTTGTAAACCTGAAAAGAAAGTCAAATTAGACAAAACTGGGAATGTGAAAAACAGAAAAAAGGAAGTCCAAAAAGACTCCACCCACCTACCGTATAAAAGCAGGGACCCAGAGGCACAGAAGTGCAGCTCAGCCTCAGCCTGATGAAGGAGAAACATCCTCCGAAACGTTGCAACAGAGGCATGAGCAAAATAACCCAAGCATGCTTAGGCCAAAATGCCAATTTCAATTTAAAATGAATATTTGTCCGGATTCCGTGTTCGAAGCCTAATTGTTTATTTTGTTTTTGTTTTTATATTTTTTTTAAAGGTGTGTTGGATAATAGCCTAATTTAATTTTTTATTTTCTTATTTGTTGTTATATTTTTTTTCTCAGGGAGGGGGAACCCAAAACTTGGGATCAGGGATGTCTGGGGGGAGGGACACACTCTGGGAATCAGGGACAGTCTCATGGCCAGTGCCACGAACCCTAATTTGGGTCTTTTTTCTATTTGGTCCTAACCCGCCCGTGCCTGAACTGTTTCCCGCTGCGTGGAAGTTCCTGGGGTGTGTCCTGACCTCCACTCGTACCCGCTGTGTGGAAGTCCTGAGCGAGGAGTCCTGACCTTTGCCCTGACCCTAAGGCCCTAACCCTAACCCTAACCATCTCGGGGGGCCATCGCCTAACCCTAACCCTCTCGGGTAGGCTTTATTAATAAATAACAAAGGCCAACCGAAAAAACAAACAGGAAACAACACACCTTTTGAAATTCAATTTTATTTGACAGGCACAAACAAAGGCAAAAGGGACAAAAAACAATAAAAATTAAGTCAAAATCAGACAAAACTGGGAATGTGTAAAAGTAAAAAGGAAGTCCAAAAAGACTCCACCCACTTACCTTGTAAACCTGAAAAGAAAGTCAAATTAGACAAAACTGGGAATGTGAAAAACAGAAAAAAGGAAGTCCAAAAAGACTCCACCCACCTACCGTATAAAAGCAGGGACCCAGAGGCACAGAAGTGCAGCTCAGCCTCAGCCTGATGAAGGAGAAACATCCTCCGAAACGTTGCAACAGAGGCATGAGCAAAATAACCCAAGCATGCTTAGGCCAAAATGCCAATTTCAATTTAAAATGAATATTTGTCCGGATTCCGTGTTCGAAGCCTAATTGTTTATTTTGTTTTTGTTTTTATATTTTTTTTAAAGGTGTGTTGGATAATAGCCTAATTTAATTTTTTATTTTCTTATTTGTTGTTATATTTTTTTTCTCAGGGAGGGGGAACCCAAAACTTGGGATCAGGGATGTCTGGGGGGAGGGACACACTCTGGGAATCAGGGACAGTCTCATGGCCAGTGCCACGAACCCTAATTTGGGTCTTTTTTCTATTTGGTCCTAACCCGCCCGTGCCTGAACTGTTTCCCGCTGCGTGGAAGTTCCTGGGGTGTGTCCTGACCTCCACTCGTACCCGCTGTGTGGAAGTCCTGAGCGAGGAGTCCTGACCTTTGCCCTGACCCTAAGGCCCTAACCCTAACCCTAACCATCTCGGGGGGCCATCGCCTAACCCTAACCCTCTCGGGTAGGCTTTATTAATAAATAACAAAGGCCAACCGAAAAAACAAACAGGAAACAACACACCTTTTGAAATTCAATTTTATTTGACAGGCACAAACAAAGGCAAAAGGGACAAAAAACAATAAAAATTAAGTCAAAATCAGACAAAACTGGGAATGTGTAAAAGTAAAAAGGAAGTCCAAAAAGACTCCACCCACTTACCTTGTAAACCTGAAAAGAAAGTCAAATTAGACAAAACTGGGAATGTGAAAAACAGAAAAAAGGAAGTCCAAAAAGACTCCACCCACCTACCGTATAAAAGCAGGGACCCAGAGGCACAGAAGTGCAGCTCAGCCTCAGCCTGATGAAGGAGAAACATCCTCCGAAACGTTGCAACAGAGGCATGAGCAAAATAACCCAAGCATGCTTAGGCCAAAATGCCAATTTCAATTTAAAATGAATATTTGTCCGGATTCCGTGTTCGAAGCCTAATTGTTTATTTTGTTTTTGTTTTTATATTTTTTTTAAAGGTGTGTTGGATAATAGCCTAATTTAATTTTTTATTTTCTTATTTGTTGTTATATTTTTTTTCTCAGGGAGGGGGAACCCAAAACTTGGGATCAGGGATGTCTGGGGGGAGGGACACACTCTGGGAATCAGGGACAGTCTCATGGCCAGTGCCACGAACCCTAATTTGGGTCTTTTTTCTATTTGGTCCTAACCCGCCCGTGCCTGAACTGTTTCCCGCTGCGTGGAAGTTCCTGGGGTGTGTCCTGACCTCCACTCGTACCCGCTGTGTGGAAGTCCTGAGCGAGGAGTCCTGACCTTTGCCCTGACCCTAAGGCCCTAACCCTAACCCTAACCATCTCGGGGGGCCATCGCCTAACCCTAACCCTCTCGGGTAGGCTTTATTAATAAATAACAAAGGCCAACCGAAAAAACAAACAGGAAACAACACACCTTTTGAAATTCAATTTTATTTGACAGGCACAAACAAAGGCAAAAGGGACAAAAAACAATAAAAATTAAGTCAAAATCAGACAAAACTGGGAATGTGTAAAAGTAAAAAGGAAGTCCAAAAAGACTCCACCCACTTACCTTGTAAACCTGAAAAGAAAGTCAAATTAGACAAAACTGGGAATGTGAAAAACAGAAAAAAGGAAGTCCAAAAAGACTCCACCCACCTACCGTATAAAAGCAGGGACCCAGAGGCACAGAAGTGCAGCTCAGCCTCAGCCTGATGAAGGAGAAACATCCTCCGAAACGTTGCAACAGAGGCATGAGCAAAATAACCCAAGCATGCTTAGGCCAAAATGCCAATTTCAATTTAAAATGAATATTTGTCCGGATTCCGTGTTCGAAGCCTAATTGTTTATTTTGTTTTTGTTTTTATATTTTTTTTAAAGGTGTGTTGGATAATAGCCTAATTTAATTTTTTATTTTCTTATTTGTTGTTATATTTTTTTTCTCAGGGAGGGGGAACCCAAAACTTGGGATCAGGGATGTCTGGGGGGAGGGACACACTCTGGGAATCAGGGACAGTCTCATGGCCAGTGCCACGAACCCTAATTTGGGTCTTTTTTCTATTTGGTCCTAACCCGCCCGTGCCTGAACTGTTTCCCGCTGCGTGGAAGTTCCTGGGGTGTGTCCTGACCTCCACTCGTACCCGCTGTGTGGAAGTCCTGAGCGAGGAGTCCTGACCTTTGCCCTGACCCTAAGGCCCTAACCCTAACCCTAACCATCTCGGGGGGCCATCGCCTAACCCTAACCCTCTCGGGTAGGCTTTATTAATAAATAACAAAGGCCAACCGAAAAAACAAACAGGAAACAACACACCTTTTGAAATTCAATTTTATTTGACAGGCACAAACAAAGGCAAAAGGGACAAAAAACAATAAAAATTAAGTCAAAATCAGACAAAACTGGGAATGTGTAAAAGTAAAAAGGAAGTCCAAAAAGACTCCACCCACTTACCTTGTAAACCTGAAAAGAAAGTCAAATTAGACAAAACTGGGAATGTGAAAAACAGAAAAAAGGAAGTCCAAAAAGACTCCACCCACCTACCGTATAAAAGCAGGGACCCAGAGGCACAGAAGTGCAGCTCAGCCTCAGCCTGATGAAGGAGAAACATCCTCCGAAACGTTGCAACAGAGGCATGAGCAAAATAACCCAAGCATGCTTAGGCCAAAATGCCAATTTCAATTTAAAATGAATATTTGTCCGGATTCCGTGTTCGAAGCCTAATTGTTTATTTTGTTTTTGTTTTTATATTTTTTTTAAAGGTGTGTTGGATAATAGCCTAATTTAATTTTTTATTTTCTTATTTGTTGTTATATTTTTTTTCTCAGGGAGGGGGAACCCAAAACTTGGGATCAGGGATGTCTGGGGGGAGGGACACACTCTGGGAATCAGGGACAGTCTCATGGCCAGTGCCACGAACCCTAATTTGGGTCTTTTTTCTATTTGGTCCTAACCCGCCCGTGCCTGAACTGTTTCCCGCTGCGTGGAAGTTCCTGGGGTGTGTCCTGACCTCCACTCGTACCCGCTGTGTGGAAGTCCTGAGCGAGGAGTCCTGACCTTTGCCCTGACCCTAAGGCCCTAACCCTAACCCTAACCATCTCGGGGGGCCATCGCCTAACCCTAACCCTCTCGGGTAGGCTTTATTAATAAATAACAAAGGCCAACCGAAAAAACAAACAGGAAACAACACACCTTTTGAAATTCAATTTTATTTGACAGGCACAAACAAAGGCAAAAGGGACAAAAAACAATAAAAATTAAGTCAAAATCAGACAAAACTGGGAATGTGTAAAA